>NW_013171823.1:124544-238183 GCF_000151665.1 Blastocystis hominis
CAACTAGTGCGTACCGTTTTGCCATTGGGCATCACCATAGTGGATCATAACCCCATTTTCAAGCACTCTGCTACCCTATGGCATTTTCTTTTCCATTTTCATTGATTCATCGTGATTCAATCGGAATCTACTTTCAGAAAACAGTAATCTCCTCTTCCCCTTTCGAGTCCAACAAACAATCCACAAAAAACAACAAACTCAATTCAACGGTTCGATGATCCGCTTCATCTTCTCATACGCTTCACTCACATATTTATCAACAACAACCTTCGTCTCCTCCGTTATCACGCCTCGGAACCCCTTTTCCAGCAACGTCCGCAGTGTCGAAAACATCGGCGACGGCAGAGCCTTCTCCATCACCGACACCTCAATCAGCAGCTGCTTTCAATCCCTCTCCTCATCTCTACCTGGCAATACGCCGGCTCCGTAATATCGCGCAGGCCTTGGAAGATGTCCACCATCTTCTCCAGCGCCGCCGCGACCAGTTTCCCGATCGCCTGCTTCGCGTCGATCCCCACATACAGCGTCAAATCCCCGCTCACCAGCGCCAGCCTCGTCAGAAAGTCCGCCACCTCCACACGCATCTACATCCCACCGATCCGCCTCGCTTACCGGCTGCAGCGTGCGATACGCGACCCAATCCACATCGAAACACTCATGCAGCGCGCGCAGCAACCCCTCCAGACTGCGCTGCAGATAGCTCTGCGTGTACTGCTTGATCGTGCTCGTGCAGAGCTTGTACGCCTCGTTCAGCTGCGCGTCCTTTCGAATGAACGCATACTTCGCCAGCGGCTCTTTGATCAGCCGGTCGTTCACGTAGCTCAGCGTGTAAACGCAGTCCAACAGCCGCGATAACTCCACGTGCGACGGATCCACCACCGCCGCTTTCACGCCTTGAATCACTGCCAGCAACGCCTCCGCCAGGTATTTCATCACGATCGGCGACAACGTCTACTCTAAATCGTGGAAACCGTGGAAACCTCCTCGAACTCGGAGAGATGGCGCTGGATTCCGTCGCAGCAGTGCGTGATCTGCGCGCGGAACGAAAGAAGCGTGGGCTCGGAGGAAGCGGCGCCGGAAGCGTGGAGCATTTGCTGGGTAATGACGAAGGGAGAGAGGAGAAGCTGATCGACGGGGACGCCGGAGAGAACGAGATGGATGGAGGCGAAGGAGAGCTTGATGTAGGAGGCGACGACCTCCATTTCGGTGTTGGTGTGCATCTCCACGAAAACGTTCTGCGTGTGAATCATTTCGATGATCCAAAGCGAACCTGCACCGCTTCGAGCGTCTGCTGGAGCGTCGTTTTGTTGGACTTCGCCGCGGAGCGCGCGAGCGCGCCGAACGAAGCTTCGCACTGCGGTTAAGAAGACTAGCCAAGCGAACCATCTGCCGAATATTGAGATGCACGAGGTCGTAGAGCGCGAGCACATCGTCGCTGGAGAAATAGAGCGTGTCCATCGACGCCGTGTTCATTCCCTTCTCCAGCACCCACTTCACCTCCGACTGGAAGCACTTCAGCAGCTCGTGCAGCAGCTCCAGCATCTTGTTGATGCTCTCGTTCACGCTCACCAAATCCTCCACGCGACGCAGCATGCTCTGCACTGCTGAGCCTCCTCCTCCTCTTCCCCTACCACGAACACGTTCTTCGCCTTTCGGATCGCGTCCGCGTGCTGTTTCATCAGTTCCTCCACGTACCCCAGCAGCAGCTTCACCAGCAAAGAGCGCGACGACGCGCTTTTCACCGCCGTTTCGCGGTCCAAATCGATTCCTTCCAGCTCGCACGCGCTTTTCATGACTCCAAACCCAGGCAGCCCACTTTCGAAGACGCTCTCTGCAGCCGGAGATCGCGTTTTTGTAGCCCTGCAGGGAGTTCTGGAGCATGAAAAGCTCGGGAACGTGACTGTAGCCGAGGCCGATCACGATGTTGATGTAGGAGGACTGCTTCTCGGGAGACAGAGAATCGCCGGAGTTGTACAAAATCGACAAGATTTCGTCGATGGCTTTCTGAACGTACTCCATAATGTGGGCTTTAATGAAGTCGATCATGACATTGCTCTCTTCGGAGTGCTGCAGCGTGTTCTGGAAGTTCGTGTATTCTTTTAGAAAGCCGTCCCACTGTTTGTTCTGAAGGTATCGCTCCATGTTGTCGATGGTCGGATACGTGGCGCGGTGCTGCATAAACAGCGGTAGCGAGTTCTGCAATGCATACATTTTCTAGTTTGATTCAATCCAATTCGAGGCATCTACTTCACGGTTTTGCTGCAGAGGAGCAATGAGCTCTTCGGTGAGCTCCTCGGTCTCGTTCACCAGCTGTGTGTGAGCAATTCGCAGAAAGATTTACGCCTTCCAGAACCAAACCACCATCCTTTGTGAAGAATTTATTATCCGAGAGAGTTCCATCCAACTCTTCGATTGTTTTGCGGGCCGTCACGAATTCACCAAAATAGTCCTTTACCAGCGTCTTCAGACGCGCCTCTTCGTCCAGGGTAGTTTCATTCATCATACTATGGAAAATCCAAAAAGAGAAACGAACTGTAGACCTATGCGGAGGCTTTCCAGTCCAGTGTTGTTATGAATTTCCAGTAGGTATTTCATAGGATTGAAGAGTTCGCTCGAGTAGGATAATTCATCCGTCTGAGGATCTACAAGACTACGCGATTATATTCACCAATTCACCAAAATCCTACTCCGTGACTATACCAAGGGGATCGTGATATCCCTTACTAATCTTTAGCAAAGATGCTGATTCCCCCTATCCATGACCCGAATAAACAAAACTTACGTAAATCATTTCATCATCATCGGAATCATTAATTACAACGTCTTCCCACTTTACGGGATCTACAATTCAATCCGAGTTCAAATACAATACCGCCTGCTATAGAACTCTGCATTCTATGTAAATTTCAGTGAGATATCAATTCATAATGTATTGGAATGATTCCCGCGGAATAATATATATATCAAACAAACACACTCATTCCACAACTTCGCTGTTCAAAAACACTTGCTCAAGGATGCTCTTTTCATTGTCTAGCTGGATCTGAGATTGGGAGTGCGACAACGATATTGAATGACGTTCGTCCAGTGACTGTGGAACTTGGCCATTTTCATCTTTTTTCTCAAATTCGACGGAGAGTGGATAGCTGTCTATCTCGTTGAAAAAGCTAATCTGGGACTTCGACCAAGCATCCTACAAATCATCCCTTCCTTCGTTCACTGACAAAGTCAAACACAGATATCGTTGAATTCGACCCGCTTGTGAGTGAATTGCTGTGCTTTCTTCGTTTCACAGGGTTTTCTTTATCAGGAGTACTCTATACTATGATTTAAAAAGCAGGACATGAACTGAATTAGACTTCCGGGCACGTTTTTCTCGAGATGAACACCCTTCTCTTTATATAATAGGTTGGGAAAAGATTTCTTACAAACTATCTTGCGACTGGAGAATCGAATGGTCGGACAATATACCAACTGTTGAACTTTCCTTCGAAGTGATTGTAGACGAGTCAGAAAGATCGGGAATCTCTTGTAATAGTGACATTCTTCCTTAGGTACTTGATTCTATGCACTTTGATCATGTCGATTAGGCGGGATTCTTCGTCCCTTATTGAGTAGTGAATCCTGTTAGAAAAAGAGCTTCCCATTCTTATTCTTTTGTTCTGGAGATAATATAGAGTGTATATACATGCAAAATCCTAAATGAAACCGAATATTTTTTTTTGTTCATATCCAAAACACCCTCATGAATCAAGAAAGAGTCCCTCTTCTCTCGTCAGAGGCACAGTACTCTCCTGTTGTTCAGACTGTAAATAGTTCTGTGGTACTGCCTGAGATGAATGGTTTCCTAGTGTTTTCAACACTCTTATCTGTAGAATCACCGAACCAGAACAACGGTGCAACGACTCGATCTGAGAATCAGACACCCAATCAGGTTTCTTCTAATCATGCCGCAGAATCTACAAACGTAGAAGAGCGCCCTAAGCCGAAGACGGCGATTGAGGGCTATCTGGCCAAATGTGGTGGTTGCCAGGTAGAATTAGGAATGCGTTTGTTTATCTAGTCTTCAATTTTGTTCCCTTACGGATTTAATCGCATTATCTGCTCTGCTTGTAAAAGTGTCAACTATATGACTTCCGATTCGATTCCTCGTGTCACGCGTAAAGGTACGCACTCTCGATGCTTAGTCTACTATTTAGCTCTTATGACCTGCCCGACATGTAATGCTGCCATTGTGATCCTTCTGTCTTGATTTTACCTGTAGCTCTATACAATTGGATGTACACACTTTAAGTGCATCTGTGGATCTGTTTTGCAAATCCCTGTTTTCGTTGTCGTTTTTGGTTATTGGTAGATTCCGGATTACTATATTCCCCATTTCCCTTCAAATCCCTAAGATCTTTGTTTGTTTTACCTATCATCGTGGCATCTTCTGTGGTTTGTCCCAAAGGTGAGCCACCACTGTCAGAAGGTGCTATTGTAAAAAAGATAGTTGGTTTTCTCTTTTCCACTCCCAACGCTATTCGAAATACCAAAACCATTGTACCCAAAACGAGACTTTTACCAAACTTTTTAGTATATTTCTATGTCGACTGAACCTACTTTGGAATGGCCTTCGGCGAAGGTCCGTCAGACGTTTATCGAGTTCTTTGAAGAGAGGGGACATACTTTTGTGAAATCCTCTCCTGTCGTGCCACTGGATGACCCCACCCTGCTTTTTGCTAATGCAGGAATGAACCAGTACAAGCCCATTTTCTTAGGTCAAGTAGGCCGTTTGTTCTCCAACTTAACCCCAGGTGGATCCCAGCAGCCCCTTGGCTAAGCTGAAGAGAGCGTGCAACTCTCAGAAGTGCATCCGTGCTGGTGGAAAGCACAACGATCTTGATGATGTGGGTAAGGACGTGTAGGACTGCTCTGCGTACTTTTTCTCACTCTAGGTATCACCACACCTTCTTCGAGATGCTTGGAAACTGGTCTTTCGGAGACTACTTCAAAGAAGGAGCCATCAACTTCGCCTGGGAACTCCTGACGAAGGTCTACAAGCTGGACCCCTCTCGTCTCTATGCCACCTACTTCGAGGGCTCTGAGGAGGACGGCGTTCCTTGCGATGAGGAAGCCTACGCGATCTGGCGAACGCACCTCCCCGACGACCACATCCTTAAGGGAAACAAGCACGTACACTGCACTTTTCCTTTGTGAGCCTAGGATAACTTCTGGGAAATGGGCGAGGTCGGTCCCTGCGGTCCTTGTGCGTTTCTCTTCCATTTGCTCATTTCTAGGCTCAGAGATCCACTACGACCGAATCGGAGGCCGCAACGCCGCTGATCTCGTCAACAAGGACGACCCCAACGTGCTGGAGATCTGGAACCTGGTGTTCATGCAGTTCTCCCGCGATTCCACGGGCGCTCTGCACCCGCTGCCCGCGAAGCACGTGGATACCGGCATGGGCTTCGAGCGAATCACCTCCATCCTCCAGAACAAGATGAGTAACTACGACACCGATGTGTTCCTTCCGCTCTTCAAGGCTATCCACGCCGTGAGCGGCGTTTCGGAGTACACGGGACTGGTCGCGGGGCAGAACGGCGTGCCGAAAGACTCGCCCGAGGCGCAGAAGGACATGGCTTATCGCGTTGTGGCCGACCACATCCGAACCTTGACGATGGCGATCACGGACGGAGCGGCGCCGAGCAACACCGGCCGCGGCTATGTGCTTCGCCGCATTCTGCGTCGCGGAGTGCGATACGGGCAGCAGATTCTGAAGTGCAAGCCCGGGTTCTTCAGCCAGCTGGTGCCGACCGTGGTGGAGAACATGAAGAGCGCGTTCCCCGAGCTGGAGGAGAAGATGTGCTTCGTGCAGGAAGTGATTCTGGACGAGGAGCTGTCGTTCAATCGCACGCTGGAGAAGGGACTGAAGCGGTTCGCGCAGGAGGCGGAGGCCTGCCAGGCGAGCGGAGCGAAGGTGATCACCGGCGATGTGGCGTTCTTCCTGTACGGCACGCTGGGATTCCCGATCGATCTGACGGAGCTGATGGCGGAGGAGGCGGGTCTGAAGGTGGACATGGAGGGCTTCAACCAGGCCATCGAGCGCGCGCGCATGGAGGCGAAGACGGTGGGGTAGCGAGGCGGAGATGAGGCGTAGAACAAGAAGAACGGCGCCGAGCAGACCACGCTGGTGATGGAGGCCGAGCAGGTGAGCCATCTGCAGAAGAGCGGCGTGCCGGTGACCGACGATCTCCCCAAGTACACGTGGTTCGAGACGCTGGAGTCGGAGGTCGTCGCGTTCTACGGCGCGGACAAGTCCTTCCCCGAGCAGATCGCTCCGGAGAGCGGCGTGGTGGGCGTCGTGCTGAAGCAGACGCCGTTCTACGCGGAGTCGGAAGGCCAAATCGCGGATCGCGGATCGCTGAGCGGAGCGAACGGAAGGTAGGAGTGCGGGAGTCGATCGAGCGAAGCTTCTCCGTGCAGCAGGTGCTTTCCTACGGAGGCTACGTTCTGCACATCGGAGTGGTGGAGCAGGGAACGCTGCGGCTGCACGACGCGGTGACGTGCTCCGTGGACTATGACTACCGTCTGCTCATCGCGCCGAACCACACGCTGACGCACGTGATGAACTGGGCCTTGCGCCGCGTGCTGCAGACGGAGGTGGACCAGAAGGGATCGTTGGTGGACGATCAGAAGCTCCGCTTCGACTTCAACCACACGAAAGCCGTCTCTCCGGCGCAGCTGAGCGAGATCGAGCGACTGGTGAACGAGAAGGTGCACGACGCGCTGAAGGTGTTCACCAAGGTCTGTCCCATCGACGAGGCCCGCAAGATCTGCTCGCTCCGCGCGGTGTTCGGAGAGGCAGGCTGTTTGTTTCACACATGACGTGCAGCACTACCCCAATATGGTCCGCGTGGTCGCCATCGGCGTCCCGGTCGAGGAGCTGCTCGCAGACCCCAGCAATCCGCGCTGGATGGACTACTCCGTTGAGTTCTGCGGCGGAACGCATCTCAGCAATCTCGCCCAGGCCAAGTTCTTCGCGATCGTCGAGGAGGGCTCCATTTCGAAGGGAATCCGCCGCATTGTCGCCATCACCGGAGACAGAGCCAACGAATCCATCGTGCTGGCCAATCAGATCGACGGAATGCTGAGCCATGCGCGGTCGCTGCATGTCGTCGCGCTGGAATCGATGAATTGTAGGGAAAGGAGCTGGAGGCAGCCGTGGCGGAGCTGCAGCAGACGATTCCGACCGCTGTGATCAGCGTAGCGACGAAGGCGACGTTCAAAGAGGAGCTGAAGAAGCTGGAGAAAACGATGATGGCGGAACGAAAGGAGCAGATCGCGAAGCAGTTGGAGTCTGCGATTGCGGAGGCGGAGAAGGTGGTGAAGGAGGTGAAGGAGAAGCAGGAAGGCGGCCGTGTGTTCTACACGGTGGAAGGAATCGACAGCTCGAACGCCTCGAAGCTGATGCAGAAGATTCGCGAGCTGGATTCGGAGAGTTCTTACTTCATTTTCAGTGTGGATACGGCGAAGGTGGCGATGTATGCGCTGGTGGCGAAGGAAAAGGCGAGCAAGACGTTCTCGGCGAAGACGTGGATTAGCGAGGTGGCTGCGGTGTGCGGAGGAAAGGGAGGAGGCTCGCCGATGCAGGCGCAGGGACAGTCGAAGGATCCATCGAATGTGGAAGCCGCGTTTGCGAAGGCGGAGGAGATTCTGAAGGCGAACTTGTAATGGTTCTAGGGTTGGATGTTTGTTTGGAATCCAATGAGAAGAGATTGGAGATGTGAAAAATAATGGAGAGTGACCGAGGTTGGGGAAGAAATAGACGACACTCGAATAATAATACAAGCAAAATAGATGGGGTGAATCAAATAGAATCTTAAAAAAAGTGTTATTAAAGAAACAATGCAACAGGATTCGATCGGTTGTTGAAAACAATAACCAGGTTCCTGGTTCTTTCCTGTAGCATAACCATCGCATCCGCATGGACATCCGCGACACCCAGGTAATTTTGGAGCAGCTGATGGTGGACGCCGTGATTCGCGTGTCCGCAGAGATTCGGTTTGCTTCGGCCAATCCCTTTATTGTAGTGACTATATCTCGAAAGAGCTCTCCAAAATCCAAACGCTCCGTTCGCTTTTGGTCTCTCTCTCTCCTCTAGTGCCCATCCAGCAGACCGACACGCCGTCTCGCGCTGTCTACGCGCCCGCAGCCGACCTTCACTCGGCTTCCGCGCTGGAATCCGGAGGATCCAAGGCGGCTTTCGACTCGCAGAACGGGAGTTTGGTGGTGCAGGTGCAGACGGTGGACGCCTCCATGTGGGATCGGTGTGAGGGAATGAAGGTTAGCTACCGAGATAACATTTGGTCGCAAGCAGTGATTGAGAATATCGGGCTGGAGTACGAACAGAGCCAGAATCCGTCGAAGGGGTTGCAGATCCGAAACCTGTTCGTGGTGATCGACAGCTGCGTGCTGAACCAGCTGGAAAAGAACAGACAGAGACACGTGGAGAAGAATATTCTGGAGATTCCGAAGGTGAAACTGCAGATGACGGAGGAGGTTTCGATGGAGAAGAGGAAAACGGTGCAAATCACGGTGGGAGTGGAGAAGAGGGCTGATGGCTAGCGATATATCACAGACTTCAGGGATAAGATCAAGATCTCGACGAACATTCTGGACTATATGAATCTGATGGACACGTTTAATAAGTGGGAGAGAGGGAGCGAACTGATTGGCAGGATCATGAAAGAGATGAAGGAAAGCAATGAAGGGAACCAGACGATCTCTGCGCTTCTGTCGTCTCTTTCCATCCAGGACAATGGATCCACAAAACCGAAGCAGCCAGTGGCCGAAGAAGCGGATTATTTATATCGTCAAGCTGCTTGAACACACTGATTTGTAGCTGATAGTGAGAACTTCGTGTTTATGCCCAAGATTGACTTTTTGGGCGACATGACTCCGTCGATCAGTCGGAAAACGTTCCCTCCGATGGTAGAGAAGGCGGGCGAGTTTGATGGATAGTTGATGAAGTCGACGAATGATTATCTTGTTGAACTGTTGGCGCAGGTCATATCTACGGTGGATGGGATGCTTTCTGTAGTAGAGAGAAGAGAATAGTGAGATCGTTTTTTGCCACTCTTTTTTGTTTGTTGTCAAAATTCGTTTTTATATGCTGGGTATTATACATAATTCGTGATAATGACATAGAACTCGTGAAAGGAGCAGAATACTTGCTGGATGGCTATGCGACCGGAAATCAGGGAATACTTGAATATGATGGAGAGAGATACGATGTTCAATTCTATCAAGGGAAGCATTCCAATGAATACGTGTTATCTGGGAGAAATGGAAGAAAACTCTTGTTTCAAAATGGAGTTTTAAAGCAGGAATGGACAGAAATAAATGAAAGGCGAATTGGATGGTTTACTGCATATGAACGGGGAGTAGTGAAGTTTCAAGAAGACTGGAAGGATATTTTGAACCAAACGAATATGTACCGGATTGTAAACAGAAGGAATGGTGTAATGATGGAGATATTAAGTATTGAGAATGGTGTTGTTTGCTATCGAGGAGGATTTGATAGTAATTTGAAACGAAACGGGAGAGGAATCGAGTACGATGAAGATACAGGTGATGTGAAGCTGGAAGGTGTGTGGGAGAGAGGTCGATTGAAGGAGATATTGCGTGTATTTGATGGAAATGAAATGACGGAATTGAAAGTAATCGAGAATAATGTGAATTTGAGCAAGCAGATTCCTGTGTATGTTGGAGGTTATCGTTTTGACGAATCTGAATGGGAGTTCAAACGCGATGGAAAGGGATGTTTGATCGATGAAAGGACGAGGATGGCGTTCCATGAGGGAGAATGGGAAGATGGGAAAGAAATCAATGGAATGGATTTGGTGAGTGGATGGTACGATTGCTCAACGAAGCAATTCGTGTCGAATTTAAATGAATGGAAAGAAGTATCTTGTGGCATCTCCGATCTTGTGATCGATTCGGATTGCTGTAATGTGGTGAAAAGCTTAGATTTGAGCGCATTTAAGTGGTTGCGAACACTCGAAATTGGAGATTGTTGCTTTGGTGATGTGAATGAATTCAGATTAGAGGGACTACGAAATCTTGAGAAGGTGAAGATCGGAAAGAATTCCTTTACAAATGTAAAGAGTAGCGATGTGTGGGATAATGAAAGTGCTCGAAAATTGAATCGATGCTTCCATATTGTAAAATGTGAGAAGCTAAAATCGATTTGCATTGGTGAGTTCAGTTTTTGTGATTATGGCGGTGTGTTTGAATTGTCCGATTTGCAGTGCCTCGAATCGCTTCAAATTGGAACAATGAAAGTGAATTCTTCGAATTTCTGCTTTGCTTCGTTTTGTGTAAAAGGTGAGAATTAGGAATCGCATCAATTTCAAGATCTTCCAAAGTTGAATAAAATCATATTGGGTGATCGGTCCTTTATTTATTCTCTATCTACAGAGTTTGTTAGTATGTTCGAGTATAGTGGAATGTTGTGTAGATCTTCCAAATCTCGAGTCAGTTCAATTGGGCTATGCTGCATTGGATGGTGTGAATGCGGATAATTGTTCGCTTTGTCTAAGAGGTTTTTCCTGTGTGCGTTGTAAACACGCTAGATTTACCCAAACTAACTACGTTGGTGTCGACGAAATGGAGCTTTGCTTATCCTAGAAGGATCGCGTTTGTGAGTTGGTTGCTGTGTTTGAGTGTGATTCTAGATGTGG
This sequence comes from Blastocystis hominis, assembly GCF_000151665.1. NCBI lineage: Eukaryota > Bigyra > Opalinata > Blastocystidae > Blastocystis > Blastocystis hominis. Next base: position 135,269 of record NW_013171823.1, read on the forward strand.
ATGCATTGAAAGATGTGAGTCTTCCTAATTCGTTTGAATGTGTTATGATTGCACAAATAGAAAGTGGGTTGAGCCAATGATTTTTGAATTGTAGATGTTCATCCGAACTTGTCGAAGTATGTTCGAAATTGAAGAATCTATAATGATTGATTCTCTAGTTGTGTGGTAAGTGTAGTTCTCATTTTGATCCTGCTTACAAAGTAGTTTAGCCTGAATAGTATGGAACTATTTTATTCTGTAAAGTGCTGTTCAATTCTTGAAGATGTTTGTTATTCATAAACTCTGAAAACGGTCCTAGGGAGTGTGATTCTCATTGGATTGCCTCAGAAGATAAGAAGCAAGGAGATGAATGTTTTGTCATGAGTTCATTTTTTTCGTTTCTATTTGTAAAAACCATTATTAATGAAGATATTGGTATTCATGATATAGATAATGTAATTGGAAAAACCATATTGATTCGATTTGGTAAGTACAATTAATGTTGTGATTCAGAACAATTCGATTGAGATAAAATAGAGATATTTAGGTTGGAATATTGTACAATGTTCTGAAGATTGGAATTGTGATATCAAAAGACAAATAGAAACGACGAATCAGATTGAATTGGATTGGATTGGATTGGATTGGATTGAATACTTTTACGAAAACAAAGCGTAGCAACTAGTAAAATGAGAAACACTCTATTTCCTTCTGAAAGCTGATTTGATTGAAATAACATAATGCTATTTGAATCATGAATCGTATATACTAGAATGAAGATTGATTGCAATAAGTGAATGAAAATGGAATATCCAAAATGATACTATTGTTTCATACAATAGCCTGAAAAGAATGATAATATATAACAATTGATATTACAAACATCAAAGGAACATAATCGTCACCAAATCTCAATCGATTCGAACCTTTCCATTGTGTCACTATCAGATGCAATATTCCTGGTTATTGGTAAATTGGATTTATCATTTGTGAATGGTCAATATGCGATAATCGAGTGAAAGGTGAAAATGGTCAAACAAAGGAAAGGACAACCCATATGTTAGAATATATAGAATCCATTCTTATTGTTAAAACATAAATCATTTTCCAATACAACTATTATATGATAATGATAGAATTATGAATTCTTGTATACGAATTTGTCTGAAACAATCAGTCATCTATTCATATATATTATATATTATATATTATATATTATGAAATGAGTTGAATCAAAATCAGAGAGTTACTCTTTCACTGAGAAATGCTTAGCGAGAATGGAGGAAACACCTATCAACTAAAATCAAATCAACCAATCAATACTTGAAATTGATATTGATTGAACAAATTTTGATGACTTATTTAGCTTGACCATTTGAAGATTAGGAATATCTAAGTACTAACACCATTCAATAAGGAAAACTACTTTCTAAAGTTATCCAACGACAATATTTGAAACTGCCTCCTTTAGAATTGATGGATGTAAGATTAGGCAGATCTAAATTACTCAATCATTTCAATCCATTTCATTCATACTGCACATTCTCAATGAACATGATGAATCATTTTTCGTTCCTCGAAGTGTACTTTGACCGAGTGTAATGGATTGTAATGATGGAAGATCTATTCAATCATTTCATTCGAATTCATTCAATACTTTCGATTATTGTTGATAATGAATCACGGAATGTCCAATAACCTAATGTAATGGATTGTAGATTTGGAAGATCTATGCATCACCCAAATATTCAATATCATATCAATACCTCGAATCACAAATGAACTAGAATAGAAATTGCATGAACCATATTCAAGTATACCAATTTGAATGAATTGTAATTGTGGTAGATTCTTCAATTCAAAGTCTCCAGCAAAATCACTGAAACTGTATCGATCAATTTCTATCGATTCCAATGATTCACAATTCAATATGTGGAATGATTTCGATTTGTTGTTTCCATACCAATATTTATTCTGAGTGAATGAATTGATTCCGATTTTGATAGTTTTCAATCGATTCAATCCATCGATTTTAAATGTTTGTACTGATTCAAAACAATGATTCCCGATTTCGATTGATTCCAAATTATACAACAATGAAACATCCCAATCAACCAATACACAATTGTCACTCAGTTTCAAATGTTTCATTCCGGTATTCAGTGGTTTGCTTCCATCTCCTTCATAATCGATATCACTTTCAATTCCATTATACCATTCACATTCATTCACTAATTTACCATATCGATCATACACTTTGCCAATTCCAAATCGATTATCATCACACCAATATCCTTCATATTCAATACATCCATTATTATGATAACTCGTTCCATATCCAAATCGTTTCCAATTGATCATTATGCCTTTGTACACCAATATTCCATCATCATCATACATTTCACCATATCCAAATGGAATTCCCAACTTGTTTTCTGTCAATACCAAGCCTTCAAATCGACTTCCATGATCCAAATCCACTATTCCTTCCACTACTTCTATGGATTGTTCTTCATTATATGAAATAGCACCAATTTGATGATTTCCAAACACTTTCAACACTTTCTGCTCATTGAGTACAAATCCTTGATTCATGAATACTCCATTATTGAATTGCAATACTACACATTCTCTGTTACTCAAAATGAGTGAAATCCAGCCATTTGGTCTCATTTCTTTACCCAAGCATCCCTGCACATTGTGTATGATGGAACTATCAATATGATAGTTACTAATAACAGAATTGACAAAATCAGCAATGTTTTGCATGGAAATAGGAAGAAATATGGCAAAACCAGGAATCTCAGAACAAGATCTATTTCATTATTTCTTGATAAAACCAATATTATACACCATCATAGTATCACGCTAATTTATTTGGTGTTATACTGTGTAATATTTGATTTAGATCAACAATACTCAACTACCTTACCCATTATGTGAATTTCTTGTTCCTATTGATCTTTCTATTCCTTTCCATACGATCTTCATAGGTTAGACATCAAAAACAAGCCATTATTGTGTTTTCGTCATCCTCTACTCTTTTCTGTTCAAAGTACTGTTCTATTAAGTTCAAAATAGGATTGCTTTTCTCTAGTGATATGAATCATTTTGACGGTGTGTCTCACTGTGGTATTTGGTAATCCTAGAAATCGAATCTTGTTGGGATGGTATGTTTGTAATAGATCAATCCGAATAATTGCTTAGATGATATGTAGAATATGCAATTCATCCTTTCTATTCACATAAATAGTATCTTGGTATAGGTTCTCAGCTACATCATTAAACCATTCTCGATTGCTGCGTTGCTCCATTTCATTTATGCATGCTAAAGCAAAACAAAGGACTCGTACTAAAATGGCTCGAAGCCAAAAAGCTATCGATAGCTAATTATCTCGTTATCTAACAAAAGTGTGGATTTGAGTATGAGGGATTGAAACGGCTAGTGCTAGAATATCGAAGTGAAGGCGTAGGTACTGTATGTGGAGGGAATGTTGGTATACAGTACGTGTAGGAGAGAAGGGAAACACGATTGATTCGATGAAGAATGAAGAAGAGAACGTAACATTCATTGTGAGGGAGTTCCCGATGTGGTTGATACCGATTCAAACGGAGTGGAGATTTGGGAAGGCGGGAATGGAGAATTGCGAGTTGAACATAGAAGAGTGCGAGTGGGTGTTGAGAGAAAGGGGAGATAGGGTATAGGAAAGCGTTGTGGTATAGTATGATAGAGAAGCGTAATTCGGTCGGCTTTTTGTTAGTAAGTTTGAAAATACCGCTTTGTATAGGAAAAGAATGGAATGAGTGTTTGTTTGGAATCTTTTCTTGTTACATGATAGTAGAGCTAGAATCAGTATGATTCTGAGTTGCCATGCTCAAAAAACGGAAAGTGTTCAACTCTTGTATGGAAAATACCGAATCGATGTAGAAGTGTGGCAATACACGTAAATTATCGTTTATATCATGCATAATTACGAACAAAATACGCATGAGAAAAAAGAGTGGTTACAGGTCTATCGAATATATTTTCTCTACGAAGAGGAGTTAATACATATAAAAAAGCGAATTGATTGAAGAAACAAAAGTGTTCAAACACATTCAGTTTCATGATTCTTGATATTCCAAATGGATAGAACAAGAATAGTTCTTTAACGTTAAATAGTATTCGAGCCAAAGTAAGACTGGAACTGGAAGTCATCGTTTTTTGAGGATTATTACCTTTACAGATATGTTCGTAATAACCATCTACACGTATTTGTGTAAATATCTAAAGAAGGTGCGATTATCGTGATCGATTGTTTGTTGGCCTAGACTACTCATACATATTCCAAATGATTCCCCATATTTCATACATTCACAAAATCGACAGATCTTTAGCTTTCCTATTTATTCCAGAATGTTCGATAGAACTCTGGATCTTTTTGGAATCGTTTCGTTCTTTGTCATAATTTATTTATTTGATTGATTTACCTAAGTGGGTGATAGTGATAATGAGCATTATATTCCGTGATCCTTTCTTTGATAACTTTGATGATCTGCTGGTTTCGACCTTCCCTAAGCAGCATGACTTGGATTCTTGGTTCGGTGATGGAATCCGTCGTGATGTGATTACTCCGTTCAGTGGATTTGGCCGAATGGACATGAAGGAGAACGAGAAGGAGTATGAAATGAGTGTGGATCTGCCTGGAATGGACAAGAGTGAAATCAAGATGCATGTGGAAGACAATGGACTTGTGATTGAAGGAGAGAGAAAGAGTGAGAAGAAGGAAGAGAAGGACAAGTGCCATTTCTGTGAGCGCCACTTCGGTTCTTTCCATCGTGAAGTATCTCTTCCGAAGAATGCGAATGTGGATGGAATAAACGCGATGTATGAAAATGGAGTTCTGAAGGTAGTGATTCCCAAAAAGGAAGAAAGCGCCCAGAAGAAACAGATTTGCGTGAACTAAGTGACATGACGTGATGTGATGTGATGTGATATTGATTGATTGTTTGTTTGTAAACTAACTAAAACTAAATGGAATTGTATTATCCTTACCAAACTAGGAATGAGCTGTTAATATTGAATCATCCCCTTTTGCTTTGTAAGAAGGAATTATGTAGTTTGAAAGATACTCTGTCTGTCTGTTGAGACTGAAGACAATCAAATAAAGATCCAATCTCTTTTCAAGAGAATTAACTCAAACAACTACAAATAGAAGTTATTCTGTATCATTATTGACTCCTATGAATCATGTCTACAGAATCACGACATAAGCAACATTTGAATATCCTTTTGATGTGAACAATAATGATTCAGTATGATCGTTTGAGGTATATTGCATAATATTCATTTGTGAGATAATATGAAGATTCGCAATGATCGATGATTTTGACCAAGTATCTTCAAGTTGTGTCAGATTTCTCGATTTTCTAGAATGAGAGCACATTACAGGATGGTACGAATAGTGAAAGATATATTATTCTTTGCCCTTAGTACCAGAAGTCTATAATTATAGCAATAGAGTATTGGAATTTGGATATATTCTAATCTATCTATCTATCTATCTATCACTCTATACATACATACATATTCCTAATATCAGTGACTTTGAGAGAGTAATCGAGATATCAAATCGGACCTAAATGAGTGTCAATCACTTCGATGGTGTCTGATATTGATGTACAATGAACACAGATCATTCTGTTGCTCTAATCTACACAAAAATACAAAACGGACATTCATTCTGCTTGTGATTTATGAATTGTTTGGAATCACAGTCATTGTTTGTTCATATTCTATGCGTGTTCGATACAATCCTTCTTAGATCAAATAATGAGAGAAAGCAAACAAGCAAACAAGCAAATAAATAAATAAATATAAGAGGCAATATTAATAGTGGTGAAACAATCACTAAAGAATCGGAAGAAGCTATAAGTATAGAAGAATGGATCAGCTACAAAAATTCACCTCCATTCGAATCACTTTCAAACAAACATTATAAAAACGTCCAATTCTTTACCCAAATTCAACCTTTTTCATTTCTTTTCATTCCATTTTCACTTTCCGTTCTGCATTCCCGACACAATATCATCAATCCGCAGCAGCATGCATGCCGATTCGATGGCGGTTTTGATGGTCTGGGTCTTGACCTGGAACGTGTCCCACACTCCCAACTCGCGCATATCCGCGATGGTTCCCTTCACTCCGTCCACTCCCAGGAACGTTCCTTCTCCCTCCGCCTTGCAATGCTCCGCCTACGCGTCGTCCGCTCTCCTCTCTCCTACTCGCAGCTTCGTGATCACTCGGATCGTATCCGCTCCGCAGTTCTGGCACAGCGTGCGCGGGATGATTTCCATCGCCTGGCCCACCGCGCTCAGCGGCAGCGCGTCCACGCCGCCCTCGCGCTTCGCCTCCGCCTGCAGTCTGCACGCGATCTCCATCTCTGTCGCACCGCCGCCGGGCAATAACCGCGGGTCCTGCGCCACATTGCGCGCCACCTGCATCGCGTCCTGCAGATTCCGCTCGATTTCGTTGAGCGCGTCGCGCGAGCCGCCGCGCAGCAGCACGGAGCAGGCCTTCGGCGCCTCGCAGTCCTCGATGAACGCGAAGTACTCATCGCCGATCTGACGCACCTCGAAGAGCCCGCAGCGCGTTCCCACGTCGCTCTCCGTCAGTTCGTCGGGACGATGCACGATCGTCGCGCCCGTCGCGCGCGCCAGACGGTTGTTGTCGCTCTTCCGCACGCGCCGCAGCGCCGAGACGTTCGCCTTCTGCAGGTAGTGCTGCGCCAGGTCGGAAATGCCCTTCTCCGTGATCACCAAATCGGGCTTGAGCGACAGAATCGCGTCGCACATCTCCTTCACGGCTTCTTCTTCTTGTTTCAGAGCGCGGTCCCACGCATCCGCTTCGTGGATCTCCAGACTCGCCACCGATTCCGCCTTCACGTATTCCAGCGAGCAGTCCAGCAGAACGATGCGCGGATGCTCGATTTTGCGACGCATCGACGCGTGCGTCACGTCCTTGTTCAGCATCACGCCGCGAATCACGCGGCTCTCGCTCAGCTCCCCGCCGGGAATCTTCTCCACGCGCACGTACCGCTTCAGATCGATCTCGTTCGTCTTCTCGTCCAGAACCGTCAGCACGCTGTCCAGCGCCAGTCCGCTCTAACGCAATCACCGCCATCCACCACAAGCTACGATCAAATCGCCGAACCGACTGCTGAACTTCGTCCCGATCGCGCTGTCCAGAAGTTTCATCATCATCGAACGGTCCTGGATGTCGATGGGGGTCGCGATCTCTTCGCAGATGTGGAGGGCGGATTCCAACGCCTTGTAGTATGCACGAACGATCACGGTGGGATGAATGTTCCCAGAAATAAACGGCTCCGCAGAAACCAGCATCTCACCCGCTACACCCATCGCATACTACCACCAATCATACCCAATATGATCACAGATGTCGTTCCATCGCCGACTTCCTCGTCCTGGGTTCGACTCAACTCAATCATACTCTTTGCAGCAGGATGAGACACATCAACTTCCCGTAGAATGCTGTTGCCATCGTTTGTTAAAAGAATGCCTCCCATGGGATCCAGAAGCATCTTGAGCATGGAACGAGGTCCAAGTGTGGTTCGGATAATATCAGCAACTGCCTAATAATGAGTTTACTTCAATAACGCATCGCCTACCTTGGCAGCTTGAATGTTTCCCAACTGTACCTTTCGTCCACTTTCACGTTTCGTATTCTGATCTAGAAAGTATGTGGAGTAATATTGCAAAAGCTACTTAAAACTAAAACGGGGACTTGCATGAGTAAAACAAATAATGTGGATGAATATAGAAATGTATTAAGTTTGAATTAGTAAATGTATGAGGGTATAATAATGAGGAGAATGAGTGAAAAGGACTTGGAAAGTGGAACTCAGGACATATGTACTTGTTCTATACAAGAATATAAAATAAGAATGATAAGAAAAAGAAGAAGGAGAAGGAGAAGAAGTATTTCTAATGACCCAAGTCAAGAACTATTATTGTCAGAAGACCTTGGTAAATAATCTCTTTGCTTTAAAGGAATACTTTAGTTCTTAAATGATAGTTTGGAGATAGTCATATGATTATAGCTTCTCTTTGAACTTCTCCCCTAAACGGCTATACTACATGTTACGCTACACTCTGGAGCAGCAATCCTTATGAAATACTAAAGAGGTGTTAACAAACTTTGATAGGGATGTTTATATTTCTTTATTAGCGAATGTCGTGCGATTCTTCTGCTACAGGAGGAGCTGAGGGCGTGTTTCAACAAATTCACCAATCAGTTCTGAAGCCTATGTTAGATCAATACTCAACTTGGGATTGTCATCCAGTAGAACAGCCATTGTCATGCAACGTTTATTTACACAACTATAAGTATGAATTATGATGATTCGTGACATGTAGTCTACTATATAAACTGTTTACGGAAAGGAATACAAGCAATGATGTATACCAGGAGGCAATTTATCGACAAACAAAAGAAGTAAGAGATAGTGCTTTTCTGTAAAAGTAGGTAATTAAAGCCTTTTATTATAAATTGGAAAGCGATTTACCTTCACCTAACATTGATCAAAATATAATGGAATTGCTTTGCTGTAAATGGGAAGAAATGAAGTCGATCATAAAAGTGGTAAATCTGATTCTTCTCTATGTTGTAATTGTTAATTGCTTGAGGTTTTATGCAAATAGGAAAAAAACTTTGTGTCTCGAACCGGTCAGAAGCATATGGACTCAGAGATCAAGAAATATTTTGTAAAAACAGTGTATAAATCTCTCTCCCTCCCGGTCCGTAATTCTGTTCGCTTCACTATAAAAAACTACCGAGGTGGAAGACACGATAGCTTTTCTCCGTGTGTTGCCCAGTGTATTCAAATTATTTCGGAGTGCGAAAAGATAAAGCCAACGAGCCCCACTCCTTTTGAGGTATTGCCTTCACGAGTCTTTTCATCAGCATGATCTCATCCTCGATGCGAAGCGATATTACGATAGTGTCCGTCTCTCTTTGTCGTCCATCCACCAGATTCTCTCTTCTCTCGACTCTACCTTCGCTCTCGAAGCCGAAATCAGCACGACATTCGGCGTTTCGTCGATCACCGAAGATCTCCAAAATACCGCGGTAAACAGCCTTCTATCGAATTCCGTAATTCCAAAAATCGTCCCCAAATCTAGTTGGAAGGGATCTTGTCTCGCTATCTGTCGAGCATTTTCCCCGACGATCTGGAGACGTTTTATCGCTTGTTTGTGTATGTGAAACGCGTTAACGGAGGCATTGAAAACTTTTCGGAGCACTTGCAGCGAGAAATTGTGAAATACGGGCGAAAACTCTTTGATCGATATCTTGAGACCTTTCAGAACACACAGAGAAAGAAACAAACGCTTTGGGAGTACATCAAAACGCTTGCTCATTCCATGTATTGTCTTTACGAGGTTTGCTTTGGTTCCACGTTTCTACTTTTTAAGACGATCCAAAAACGGCTTGACGCTTTTCCCGCCTTTTTCCAGGCGCTTTATTCCGCCATCGCCTCCATTTCCGATCTTTCCTTCGCCGCGGACTACTCCGTCCCCGCGGGAATCGCGGAATACCTCGATCACGCCATTCGCGTGGAGAAGTAGGGAACCGTGGAAACGGTGTGAGGGTAGCACGTCGGGTTCCACGTTTTCAGCGCAGCTAACGGAGTTGATTTTTTTGTATTCGAACATCTCGAACAAGGTTCTCCATTCCCGCGGGGAATCGATTGTAGGACGAGTTCATGCACCGCTACGACGTGCTTCTGTCGCGCCGCCTGCTGTGTTCGCGCACGACGAATCGCGAGATCGAGCGAAACATCGTGGCTCGCATTCGCACGAGGTTTTTTTCCTCTTTACAAGGCTCAAACGCAGCACAGGCGTGATGTCGGCGAGTTCGATGGACAGTTTACTCAACGACATGGAGAACACGATGAGCGGGTAGCTCTTTTTTAGGATCGCTTCGTCTCATTCCCAGCGACTTCACGCATAAAGTCAAGCAGCTCTGCGGCGAACTGCCCTTCGACTTCTACCTGAACGTCCTGACGCGTCCGATTTGGCCGCAGCTCCCCGAATCCTGCTTCGAAGAACACGACGAATCCATTCAGTTCCCGCCATCCATGCAGCGAATCATCGATTCTTTTAATTCCATCCCCAAAGACTCCGAGCGATCCTATCACTGGTCCTTCGTTCGCGGGTTCATCACCGCGGAAATCGCGCTCTCGTCGCGGACCATCGAGGTTCAAATGCTACCCGTGCAATTCGCGGTTATTTCCCAATTCCAAGCCGATGAGCGGATTTCCGCGGGACAGCTGCTGGAACGCACGGGAATGAGCGAGAAACTGCTGCTGCAGACGCTGGACTCGCTGACGAATAGTGTTTTTAATGTGGTTTCCGCGGGGAGAGGCGTGATGTGAAGATTCTGAAGAAGGTGGGCGGCGAGGCGGAGACGATGCGGATGAGCGATGAATTCCAGTTTAATGAGGAGTTTGCTCCGACGGTGGATCATATCCGGCTACGAGGAGTGAGATGAGGACGAGGATGATTTGATGGGTAGCTGTATACGGCGCGAGCGTCCGAGCATGTGCCAACGGAGAAGATAAAATATACGGAGTCGTATAAAGCGGCGATTCATCGCATTGTGAAGAAGCGAAAGACGGTTCTGATTGCGAAGGTAGGAATTGAAGGAAAGGCAAAGTGACGCTGTAGCTGAAGGAGGACGTGATGAAGGAAATGGAGCCGTGGAATATGGATGAAACGGTGAGTGATGGAGGGAGATTTTTGATTTGTAGGACTTCGACAAGGCGATGAACTCCCTCTTTGAAAATGACTTTATCCAGCGTTGTAGTGATGATAATAATTCAGTGGAATTAGCTTAATTTGCCTGTTTGTTAAGATTATTCTCGTACAGGGGACTTTAGGGGACATATGTGGGTTCCACGCCCCAATTCTTTTTTCTCAAATTCTAATCAAAAGCCATGTCGAAGCCCGTTTATTTTGATGATTTGTACAAGAAGGCGAAGGGTAGGGGTCGTTGGTAGTCGTTGTGATCTCCAGATATTCTGAACGACGATTATTTCACTGGATCGAAGCTGGTGATGAAGGTGAAGCATCTTCAGGGAGTTGTTGGTTTTTAGGGTGTGGTGAAGTGATTTGTTTAGAACTTGACTGCTGAGGGAAAGAGCAGCGGTGGGAAGCCGGTGGTGAGCAAGATTTCTGGTGATTTCAGTCCTTGCAAGTACTTCACAGTGAAGAAGGTTTCTTTGGACAGTGCGGGTTCGTTGGTGTTCGATGCGGACGTGAATGATTTGGTTCGTAACACGACGTTTACGCTTCGGTGTGTTGTTGTGTGTTGTGTTGATGTTCAGGAGTTCGAAGCGCATGAGCGATAGCGGTATAGAGAAGGGTTTGTTGGGCGTGAAGGTGTGTGGTGAGCGCGGCGCTTTGGATTGCAGCGTGGACGCGTGTTCGGGTCGCGCGAGCTGCAGCGCGGTTGTGAGCGCGGGTGCGCGCGCGCTGGTGGGAGCGAAGGTGCAGAGCGCGGAGACGGGCGTGAGCGTGGAGTGCGGTGGTTCGTTCCGCGGGGAATGGTACGAAATGGCGGGAGTGTGGAGTTCCGCGGGGAAGAAGGGAACTGTGGGCGTGTGGGCGAAGACGGGCGCGTCGACGCGCGTGGGCGCGGTGTGGGAGGTGCGCTCGATGCGCTCGATGCCCCGCGGGGCGGTGGGCGTGGTGTCGAGTCTGAACGATGCGACGGAGATCCGCGGGAAAGTGAGCGAAAGCGGCGTGGTGAGCGGGGCGGTGAAGGCGACGGTGAACAAAAAACTGAGCCTGCTGGCGAGCGCGGAAGTGGACGCAGCCCATCTGGAAGGAGGAAACCACAAGCTGGGACTCGGACTCGAATTCATTTTCTAAGATGTTGTGGTGTGTGTTGCAACAAACAAGCGAACGAACAACCAATCAATGATAGGAGAAATGGGGAAACGGGGTACAGAACGGGGAAACGGGGAAACGGGAGTTAATGGGTGTGACGCTCGCGGAGCTCATCGGAAGACGCAGAATCAGCAACAGAAGACGCAGCGTTGAACGTAGATGTGGAATTGGAAGCATTCGACGGCTGGGAGGCAGATGCCAGCGAATCATCGGGCGATTCGTCGCTCTTCGCGTCTTCGTCGAGTTCGCGCAATTCCCGAATGCTCTGCTGCAGCTTCGACAAAATCGCAGCGCGCTGCTCGTCCATTTCGCGGGAATTGGCGTCCATTTCCTGCCCAATTTCGGCCAGTTTTTCCTGTCTTTTTGCCGCGCGTTTTATCTTCGCCTCCAATTCCTTCAAATTCGCGCCGAATTCCATCGAATTCTCGCCTTTCCCGCTCTTTCTGTCTTCGCCTTCGATCGAATTCTTTTCGCGTTCCTCGTCGATTCCCGCGGTTTTCTCCTGCTCCTGCTGCTCTCGCTCGCCCTCGCGGAGCAACTCGTCGGGAATCGGCTCATCGTCTTCCTCCTGGTTATCGCGGAAGAGCAGCGTGCTAGAGTTGAATAACCGCGGTGAAGGTACAGTAACCGCGGGGTAACGATGAAACGCGTGCGTTTCCACTGGCGGATTTTGGCGATTTTTGGGAGAATGTCGGCGAGGTAGTAGTAGATGTGTCCTGCGATCATGCCCACGATATCGGAATCCATGATGGTGCCGTAGGTGAAATAGTGGAAGAGGAGGAGGGCTACGGGGAAGTAGGAGGCCGACATGCGGATGAAGAGGAATTGGATGTTGATGTGGGGGTTTTTGCGGCACCAGACGTAGATGATCATGGTGTGCAGCGCCATGCCGAGAAAGCCGGAGGAGGGGTAGATGCAGGAGATGGTCTAGGGGGAGTACAAAGTGTGGTAGAAAGCGTACGACGATCCAAATAATGCCTAGGAGAAGCATCCAAGCGTAATCAGCAGACTTTTTGTAGAAGCAAGTTCTCTCCAGACGCATGCTGTAGATGGAACTCATTACGAGCTTCACGATGAAGTTGAAATTCAGCGGACCCATATAGAAAAAGGACGTAAACAGTCGCCACCACTGTAGACTCAAACAATCCGCACACATACGTACTTCTCCCTTATTAAAACACAGGGTTTTGCTAAAGAAAAAGAGTCTTCCGTATTTTGGGTTCACTTTCGTTGAAATGCAAAACCAAACGCATACTGGATTCCAGCGATCCAAGAACTACCGAAATCAACGACGTTAACAAAGTAATTGGCGGAATGTCCCGTACTCTACATAAAACCTCCGCGTTACGCCCCACACTTCCTGTATATCGATATCCATAGCCAATACGCAAGAATGGGAATCGAACAAACAAAATCTGTCAAACACCTCTACTCCTTCTTTTTCATGTCACTAATCATCTTGATCACGTCCAAAGACGACATCGTCTTCTCCCCCTTTCTCTGATAAATCAACATGTACGCATTCTCCGAAACAATCTTGTCCTCCTTCATCTCCTTCACATCCATATCATTATAACTAAACCACTTCGGCTCTCCCTCGTTCTCGTCTCTGCACGACGCCACATAATGTCCACTATCGACATTGCCATCATGATTGCACACCGCTATCAAATCATACAGATAGCTCTCTCCCTCCTTCTTCGCGTCCGGGTGCATATACTCCCCCAGATCCAGCCCATACACCGGGAAGTCCACTTTGACGTCCACCTTGCGCTTCCTGGCATCGAAATTGAACTCGATGCCCTGCAATTGGTCCGTCGTCACGTACTCAAACCGACTCAGATGCAGAATCAGATACTGCGGCGCGCGCCAGATGTACGACACGCTCTGAGCGATCACGTCCTTCTGACATTTCGGGCAGAACCTACATGGAGATCGTGGAAAAGGAGATACCAGGGACAGTTGGCGTCGTTGTTTCCCTTGTTTTTGAAGAGTTCGAAACACTCGGAGAGCGGCACCTCGGTCGATTCGTTGTGCTGGCTCTTCCATTTCCGCGTTTTGCAGTAGTGCATGGAGAGGAAGCGCCAGCGGAACACGTCGCGGATCTCGTCGAAGAGAGCGGCCTCGTCGGGCGTGATTGGAAGGTCCGCATCCACGAGATCCGCGCCGAAGGCTTTCATTTGCTCGCGAAGAAGCGGCGGCATTTTCATGATCTGCGCGTCCACGATCACGCAGAGGGACGGAAGGAACTCCGACGAGCGGAGGAGGTATTTGGCCGGATAGGAATAGTATTCCGGACGGAGGATGTAGTTGAGCTTGGCCTCGTCGACGAGATCCATGCAGGAGGCGCTGGCGAAGGGATCGAAGACGACGGGGAAGCCACACGGCCCGTCGATCCATTGCAAGTAGCTGTCTACAGTGGACTCAAGGATCGACGAGGTACGGCGGCGCTTGCCGAGGTAGGACTCCAGAATGGCGTCGTCCTCGTCCTCGTTTTCGTTTTCGTCCTCGTTTTCGTTTGAATGATGATGATGATGATGATGATTTTCATTTTCATTCTCATTCTCCATTTCGTTTTCGTCTTCGTCTTCGTTTTCGTTTTCCAGCTCGTTGTCGGAATGGTCGAAGGCTTCGTCACTTTCGATCACCATATCGGAGACGTGGGACGCATCGCTCGGCGTGAAATCATCGTCCTCTTCGTCCGACGTCGCGGAATGCGTGGAGTGGAAAAACTCCGTTATCTTCGGCTCCTCCGAATCCTCCTCCGATTCTTCCTTGGACTCTTCTTTCGATTCTTCCTTGGACTCTTCCTTGGATTCTTCCTTGGATTCTTCTTTCGATTCTTCTTTCGATTCTTCCTTCGATTCTTCTTTCGATTCTTCTTTCGATTCTTCTTTCATCTTCTCCGTTTCTTTGGTCTCCGTCTCCTTCGTCTTCGTCTTCGCTTCGTCTTCCTTGCTCTTATAGAACTGCGTGATCTTCTTATCAGGCTCCGTTTCTTCCGGCAATTCCATTTCATCCTCATCTCCACTCTTTTCGTTCTCTTCATCCTCGTCCTTGTCCTCGTTTTCTTCATAATCCACCACGCCCTGCTTCAGCTTCGTTCGCTTCTCCGGATGCACCACGCAGTCCAGAATGATCTCCAGCACTTTCCGCACTTTGTCCTGCTGCTTCGCCTTCATTCGGCACAGCTTCGGGAAGAAAACCTCCGGGATTCGCTTCAGCACCTGCTCGATCGGTTCCTCGGGATCGTAGTAAACAAAACACCCGCCAAAGAGAGCGAGATTCATCGAGGGCCGCCAGCTCTGGAAGTAGTACGTCAAGAAGGACTGGCGAAGATAGAGCGGCTTCAAGTTCCGCTGCGGCTTCTATGGATAAGAAAGCAAATCGAGAGCGACTTTGAGGCAAATGATGTAGGTTTGTGAGTCCTCGAACTGCGAGAGCGAGCTCTGCGGGCTGTTGATGTCGATGGGATGCACGGCCACGTCGATCATCGAGTCGTCCTCGTTCTTCTCCATGAGAATCAGATCGATGTCTTCGACCTCCACCTCCAATTGCTTCGCAGCGAACTCGTACATGTCCCGATTCACTCCATAAAAATTGTAGTTGTACTCCCAGTACCGCAGAATCTTCTCGCGGAACGCGGGCTTCTTCGCGATGGCCTGCTCTTCTTCCGTGAGAGCCTCCTTCGCTCGCTTGCGCTCGCATAATTTGCGGCGCAGCGTCTCGAATTCTTCGTTGTACTGCGACAAATCGCGCGCTTCCAGATAGTTGATCGTCACTTTGAACTGCTCCTTCGGCAGAGGAAGCATCACGGCGTTGTTTGGATCGTAGCGGACGCGACACTCGTGGCATTCGCTGCAGGTGACCTCGCTGCTCGTCATGCCGTAGAACAAATCGACGATTCGACTTGTGTTGCGTTTCTGAAAGATGTCCCACATTTCCGGACCTTGGCTCTTGTCGTAGGACGTGTACACTGGCGTTTCGATGTAGGGCTTCTTCTTGATAAGATTCAAATCTTCGTGGAGAACGTCCACGAGCTTCGCCTACAAATCACACTCACTACTAGATGAGATACGAAGAATTCTTGGCTGTCATGCTGACCTACACCCTCGAACTGATGGTCGTAACCTTGAATGGCCTTCTTAAAATAGGTGGGATTGACATAAGGATAATGACCCATCCATAACTCCTTTAGGAGGGCAGAAAAAGTCTCTGTGACGAGACCTCCACTTCCCATCACGTTATCTCTGTTGAGCTATCAAAATCACTTCACCACCCAAACCCAAACCATCGATTTATATTCATCGCTCAACAGTAGCATTACGAGCTCGGGAATGTGAGACAAGCACTATTAGCAATCACCACAAGACAACAATTCAAACCTGAATTCCGGTATTCATATAGCATGTGTTTCCGATATTCAAAAGTCCCGTTCTTCCTTTCATCATAGCAGACAACTCAGAATCTGTGGTGGGTGAAGTAGCCTCCATCGTAGGCGATTCCTCTTCCCTGGTCTCTTTCAAATCTCCCGTATGCTCGTCCGAGGACATAGTTGGAGAAATTAATTTGTAGAAACTCTTGTCAATCCCTCAACCCAAAATCACACTGTCTATTCTATCATGATCCAAGCAGATTGATACTGTATCAAAGCATCAAACAATGGTTGAATACAATTCAATTGTGTATATGATATAGCAATTTTGAATCCCCTTGTTGTAGGGGGTGTAGCTCAGATGGTAGAGCGCTCGCTTAGCATGCGAGAGGTAAGGGGATCGATGCCCCTCTCCTCCATTTTTCCTTTCTTCTTTTTCCTTATCTTTTGGAAATAGAAAGCATCAACCAAAACAATACGCAATATTTTGTATATTTCTATTTTCACATATTGTTCAAACCCAAATCTCGTAAAAATCCAAAACAAAAACCGCAATGCAGAGTGTGGAACAAAGAATAGACTCACTATAATAATCAATTTAATCTCTATGCTTCTTCTTTGCTTCTCGGCGATTGTGAATGTCAATGTTTGTTCTGGACCACGAAGAGCCAATTCCCCAACCCAAACCTAAGGCCATAGAGGCCGCACGATGTGTAGGCTTTCCTAGCTATTACATGCGAAATACAAACCAACCCAACAGCACAAACGCAAAGGCAGCTCCGATCGCCAAACCGGTTATAGAATTAATGCAAAAGCGGCGTCCATATTCGATCCATGCTTGTTTACAGAACGGATCTATGATGGTACTTTGTTTTGAGTTATTTATGTTATTTACCAAGTCTACAAGGTAAAACAGAGGCTATAGGAGCACTATTAGACATTAAATGATTTACACAAAACTATTGTGGCGAGAAGGGATTTTTATCAGCTTCGATGTTTTTGTTTTTCTGATATGGACGCGTGCTCTCGGTCACAAATAGGGTGCATGAGCGATCTCTGAGAGTGCAATCAATGACAATAATAGCAAACAGAGAGCAAATTGTTTTCTGGCCACTAGAGTCCTTGCATTCCATTTTAAGCACATGATAAAGAGGAAAATACGACGGATGTCAGGAATATAGAATCGCGATTTTCAACAATTTTTGTCGGGATATTTTCGGCGATATATCAAAAGACAACAGAACTATTGTTGTCGTTATTGCGAGTCAATAAGGATCGAGCTTTTTGGTTACAGTCTGAAAAAGCGATACTGAATTATTCAGAAGACTTTCTCGGGTTTTTATCTCTGTTCGTCTTCTGTGGATCCATTGACTCAAATCTATTTTCATTTTCATTATTGATTGTTGGCTACAGCGGATTCTAACTAGTATCCTGTGTGATAAAGCACTTACCATTAACTTGAAATGTCTGTAAGTACCGCTGATTTAAATAGTGAAAATAAAAAGGAAGCAAACACGATATCAGTGAGATGCGAGTAGTTTGTTGTTTTGTGTTGTGAGGATAGTATCTGTGGCGGAGTGGACGAGAAAGAAGATCCTATATTTGTATGTGATAGCTGCCGTATTGCAGTGCACAAATATTGTTACGGAATAAAGGGGCAGCCACAGACATGGCGCTGTGCCGCATGCTGCCTAAATAACCATCGACCGACTTGTGTCATATGTAATACTGTACGTTTACTCTATCAGAATAACAATAAGCGCGATGTCGGTGCATTTTCTCTAACTGAGGCGAATGTAACTTTAGCGCACACAGCGTGTGCTATGGTTTGTACTGAATGTGGTTTTGTGGCAGATTACGAATTTGAGGGGATCAATGGTCTGCCAAACTTCTCGGAAGTGGGCTATAATAAGCAAAACCATGAATTCGCAAACATTAAAGATATTCCGAGGAGTAATCTCATGACCCTCCTAATGAAGTGCAGATCGTATGTCTCCTGCGATTTACAAGCAGGTCATCCGCAGCTACTTCTCCAAAGACACTAATGTGTACGTTCGCATGCCATCGCAGAAGGTGGTCATCAACAAAAGCCGGACAGCCGGCCATCTGTGCAGTCTCTGCAACCACGAAATCAACGGCTGCTTCGTTCGATGCGAGTTCGCTTTGATTCATTCATTCGCTCACACGCAGAGTCAAAAAGTGCCCGATCGCCGCTCATCCCAATTGCGTGTGGAAGGAACAAAATCTCTTCAAGTTTTCGATCGAGCTCACCGTGCCGTCAACGAAACTCCCTCAATCGTAGAAACGTGGATTCAGCATCAGCTGCTATTGCCGCGAGCACGCCGCCACTTCTCGCAAAAATACCCCCTTTTTGAGCCACATCCCGCAAGTGTCGCACATTCGTCAGATTGTGTTCTGTACAGAAACACTGTTCCGATGACGCACAGCGCAGAATGTTGTTCCATGCCGTCTCTTTGAGGACGTAACGAATCTCCTTTCTTCCCGCGATCAAATCGTGGAAACGAAGCAGCTGCGCGGCGACGAGCGCCTCGCGCTCCTCAAATCCAAAACCCGTCTGGCAAGCGACGCCCCCATCGACGCGAGCTCGACGAAACACTATTCCGTGCAGGGCTTCATCGCGTTTCTGTGCCAATACTCGAGCGAAATCGCCTTCTACGAAGAGCGAGCCGGCCAGTTTTTCCCTCTGGACCTGCCCTACGAGCAGTTCGTGCGCGACACCGCCGTCTCCGTCGTGGATCTCCGCGAGAAGGAGCGTCGCCTCGAGGAGCTCGCGCTGCGCCGCAAGAAGGAGTCCATCCGGCGGCTGAGCAGCCTCCCGAACGCCTACGAAAAGCACGTGGTGTCCCTGGTGAACAGTCCGGGACGCTTCCTCGATTCCCCTATGAAGCGCCGCTCGCAGCGGCAGCGCGCGGTGTCGGTGCGACTGATGACTTCGCAGCGCGGGAACGCGGCGGGCTCCGCCCACGCGAAGCAGGCCGCGGAGAGGACGAAGGAAATCACGCACATCACGTCGGAACGCTTCTGGAAGGCCATCGAAGGCGTGTATCGCCGCGTCTTGCCCAAGCTCAGCGACATCGTTGACGGGTTCGTGCCCGATGAGATCGCCACCACGCGCGTGCTGCCCGCCAGGCCCTTCGTCGAGGAGTGGAAAGAGGGAAACGGGGAAACCGAAGAAGGCGTGGTGAGGTAGGAAAGAGGGGGAGAATGAACGGAAGAGTGTTGCTGGACGCGGAAAACACCGCGGATGTGGGATTTGCCGTGCGGAAGTGGGGCCGTGATCGGGGTTTGATCGATAGGCGCGCGCAGGCGAGCGATGAAACGGCCTTCGGAGATAGCTACAGTGCGAGTGCGAGGAGGGAGTGAGGCGTAGAGGGCGTGTGGGACCTGGCGGAGATGCACGAGAGCAAGCGGCTGAATCGCTACGCGGTGCTGGACACGCCTCCGGCGATGGATCTGCGGCTCGTGAGGTACCGAATCCCCGCGAATCCTGGGCAGCCATGCACGCTGTCGTGCTCGTTTCTCGACCCAATCTCGAACGAGATTTTTAATCTGATCGTTGGCTGCGTGAGGGAATGGGAGTGATGCGTAGAGGATTCGAAAGCACCTGCTGGATTCGCTGAATCCGTTGATCAAGAAGGCGAACGCGTGTCAGAATCACGCGACGTCGACGCACGTGTCGACGATCGGCGAGAATCTGCTGCAGATTTATAGGAACGCGGAGTATTGGTGGCAGATGCGGAAGAATCTGAGCGAAGTGTTCAATCAGGAGGCGGAGTTCATGCAGAGTATTTTGCTGGTAGGCGCAAATGAAGCGGATGAGCGATAGGAGGCCAAGGAATCCTACGCGAAGCAGAAGAAAAAGCACGGGATGGTCGTGATGTCTCCCGATTTCTGCCTGGCTTGCGGCAATTACTCGGAGGATCGCGACGAAGAGGCATTCATCATCGGCACCAACCCCATCATCTACTGCTCTCTCTGCCACATCGGCGTCCACATGAAGTGCGTCGGGCTCGAGGCCGTTCCCGAAGACTTCATCTGCGACAAATGCAAGTTCCTCAAGCGAGGTCCGCCCCTCTTTCCCTCCCTCACTCCCAGGCGGCGATCCCAGCGACCTCCACTGCTACTTCTGCCCCAACCTCTACGGCTACCTCTACCAATGCGCCGCTCCCTCGCCCGGCACTGCCGAGAAGCCCGTCTTTGCCCACCTCCACTGCTACCTCTTCCTCGCCGGCTCCGCGATCCGCTCGTTCTGCCCGCTCGTTCTGCAGGCTCCGCAGGTCAGCGTCGTCTACAAGGGCATCTACCAAGACCCCTCGGCCTTTCTCGTCCCCTACAGCGTTCCTTTCGTCCGCTCGGAACCGCCCGCGCGGTCGCAGGCGCGCAGCCTGGTGACGCGGTCGGTGACCAACGCAGAGCGACGGACGGCGTCGGACGCGCCGCCGCGGCTGGACGCGATGGCGACGCAGAACGTGGCGGCGACGCTCATCTTCAACAACACCAAAACGGAGTTCGTTCCCGCGGAGATCGCGCCGACGCAGCTGTTCACGGACTACCAATCGGTGCATCTGAACGGTCTGGAGGACGCCTACAACGCGAATCGGAGGCTCAACAACCGCCCAACCGACCGTTCTTCCTTCTCTCTTCTCCTCTCACCTCCAGAAATCACGCCTCGCCGTCGCGTCGAAGCGCCTCCGCCCGCTCCCATCACCGTCGCCAGCGTGTCCGGCATGCTCTGCTCCATCTGCCGCGTCCCGCTGGGACTCACGCTCCGCTGCGCGCAGCCCGGCTGTCCGCACGCCGTTCACCCTTCCTGCCTCTGGTACATCGGCGGCGAGCTCACTGTCGACTCCGCCCTCCAGTACGTCGGGTCGGGCGTTTCGCCGCACGTCCGCGTCTTCTGTGTGGAGCACCAGCCCGTACGCCGGCTGCTCGCTGATTGGCTGACGCCTAGAAGCGCTCCCGCGAGGAAATCGTCATGCGGATCGTCAAGCGGAACCTCTACCGCCTCCCCAATCTTCTCGAGAAACTCCCTCCCATCCCCGCGAAACCGGCTTCTCCCCGCGATTCGGAGGGCGTTTCGGCGCCCGCGCGAGGCGAAGATTCGGCGGAGGAGCGAGCGGAGTGCAGCGTGTGCGGCTTCGGCTCGCTGGCGCCGCCCCTCAATTTCGTGCTCTCCTCGCCCCCCGCGGAACACAATGAGGAGCGAATTGTGTTCCGCGCGGCGCGATTGCGCGGGAGACCGCCGAGCGAAGGGAACACGCATCGAGTCTTGTTCCGCATGCGGTCGATCTACAACTCCTTCGCCAATGATTTGGATTCCTTCGCCAAGCGGCTCGTCAAAAGTCGAAACGAGGAAAAAATCCCCTTTTCCCCGAACGGCCGCGGGCGTTTCTGGCGGTGCATCGGGTGCGATTGCGTCGTGCACGAGCATTGTCTGGACTTCAAAGATCAGTGGATGCTGTTCCAGGACGCCCAGTTCAAATGTACGGTTTCTCCGTTTCTCCAGTGTAGACTTCATGTGTCTGAGCTGCCTCTTCGCGGACCCGCTGACGAACTGGCCGCTCTGCACGTCCTTCTTCTCGCTCTTCGACCCGCAAGCGACGGTGGCGAGCGTCCGCGTGGCCTTGTCGGAGGGCTGTTGCTACATCTGTGGGCGGAGCGATGGGTATCTCACCATGGCGTCGAACCGCGCGTTTGTGCACAAGCAGTGCGCTCGGTCCTATCCAGAAACGATCTATAATCTGTTTCATAGCTATGCGAGCTCGGTGCAACGCGGGCCGATTCGGTCGATTCCGCGCCCGACGCTGGTGGAATGCAGGAGCCAGAACATAGACAATACGAACAGTACCAATAATCCGAACGGTGCTTCAAAGAATACCAATAAGGATCCGAATCATACCAATACGAATGCTACCAGTAGTAACAATAATACGAATACGAATACGAATACGAATACAAATACGAATACAAATACGAATACAAATCATAACAATAATACAAATAACAACAATCCCAACGGCGTTGAATTCATTGACGTCTGTCAGGACGCATTGATTCGATCCCATGTCGAGTTCGTTGTGCCCCAATTCGTTCCTCAGCAAGGCTCCACTTGCTGCGTTTGCCATCTCCGCAAGGGACGCGTCGTGTGCTGCGGCCATCGCGGCTGCACGCGGCAGTTCCATCTTAGTTGTCTCCGTCCTTATCATTACATTTGTCTCCCCACGGCCTCGGGCTTGTACATTCGCTGCCACGACCATTTCCCCTCCGATTTCCGGCTGGACAAGCAGCTGAACGCGGTGGTGTCGATGTACAACGCGTCGGACGCCGCGCTGATGCTGGAAATGCTGCAGCTGCTCAAAGAATACGCGAGCGAGTGGCATAAACTGTCGAACCGGCTCTCTCTGCAAATGCAGGAAGTGAAGACGGCGATGGAGACGAAGAAGAACGAAGTGGTTCACTACCACAAACGAAAGATCAACTTCTGCTCGATCGTGCAGGAGTTCCGAGTCCAAATCGAGCGGTCGATGATGGAGAATTGGTTCGGAAGGAAGGAAGGCGTGGAGAAAACCCGATCGATTTTGATCGTGTTGGCGAACGAAGTGGAGCGGAAGGAATCGGAGATGGTCGCTTCGATGAGGAGAGCGGTTCTGAAAGAGAACGGAGCGGGGTTAAAAGAGAACGGAACGGTTCTAAAAGAGAACGGAACGGTTCTAAAAGAGAACGGAGCGGTTCTGAAAGAGAACGGATTGGGGCTAAAACGAGAACGAAGCGAGAGAGAACGGAGAGCGAAACGTGTTCGATTGGATGTTCGATTGGAAGTCGACGAATCGTCTTCGAAGAATTCGGACGGCGATTTTGTGTTGAGTGAAAAGAGCGAAGCGAGCGAGAAGAAGAAGAAGAAGAAGAAACGACAGCAGCCGATGAAGAAGAGAACGGCGAATGTGCGGGTCAAAGGGGTCAATGAAGACGAAGACGAAGATGATGAAGAAGAAGAAGATGAGGATGAAGAGGATGAAGATGAAGATGAAGATTTGTATAAAGAAGAAGAGGATGCAGAGGAAGAAGAAGAGATGAGGAGAAGAAGAGCGGCAAAGCGAAGAGAAAGGAGACTCAAAGAAAGAGAACGGAAGTTGAGGAATGCAAGAGCAGCGAAAGTCAAGAAGAATAAAACTGAAAATGAAAAGAAGGAAGAACTCAGAGAGAACCTTCAAAAGAAAGAACAACAACAACAACAACAACAACAAAGTGAAACGAAAAACCAAAACCAAAACGAGGATGAAATGGAAATTGAACCGAAGATTCAAAGCGAAGCCCAGCCCAAACCCAAGCCCAAAATCGAAACGCCCAAAGAGAAAGAAGAAACAGAAAAGAAAAAGAAACAGCAACAACAGCAGCAACAACAACAACAACAACAACAACAAAAGCAATCCCAACAACAAACCGACGCCGCGGAACTCGACGCGAAAAAGAAAGAAGAAGCCGACCGCAAGAAGAAGGAGCAGCGCCAGCAGCGCCTCCAGGCTCAGAAACTCCGCGCGGAGCGCCTGGAGGAAGAGCGGTTATCGCGGGAATTGACGCAGAAGCTGCTCGAAGAAGAGAAGCGGGAGCGCGTGGAGGAACGGCGTCTCCGCACCATGCAGAAGCGCGAAGAAGCCAAGCAGAGAGAACTCGAGCAGGCTTTGATTCAAACCACCGCGCGGAGTCGCGACGCCAACGACGCCAAGGCGAAGATTGCCGCCAAAAATACCGCTAAAAATACCGCCATGACGGAAGTGGCGAAGAATCCCGCGGTGAAGAGTTCAGCGAAGAAGGGAGACAAGGAAACGCCCGGCGAAGCGGGAAAAACCGCGGGAAAGGGAGCGGCGAAGGAAACGCCGACGACTCCGTCGAAGAAAAATGGCGGGAAAGAAGCCGGGAAGGCGGGAAAAGAGCAGGCGAAGACGCCCGCCAAAATGGCCAAAGAAACGCCCGCGAAATCGCCGTCGAAACCCGCCAAAGAACAAACGAAAACTCCCGCGAAAACCTCACAGAAAGAAACGCCCGCCAAAACGCCCGCCAAACCATCGTCCAAAGAAACGCCCTCCAAATTATCTTCCAGAGAAACTTCAAAATCTCCTTCCAAATTACCTTCTAAAGAAACGCCCTCCAAAACTCCCGCCAAAGAAACTCCTTCCAAACCATCGTCCAAAGAAACTCCCTCCAAAACTCCTTCCAAAGAAACTCCTTCCAAAGAAACTCCTTCCAAAGCCCTCCTTTCTCCCTCTTCTTCTTCTTCTTCCTCCTCCTCGCTTTCTCCGGAGTTCCGCGCCTGGCTGCTCGCCCGGAACCTGGAGGCCAAGTCCGCCGCGCTCTCCGCCTCCGACCGCCACCGCTACGCGCGCGCCTCCAAATTCGACGCTCTCGCCGACTCCGCGCCTCCCGCCAAAGCGTCCTCCAAAACCCTCGCGATTGTAGCCACTCGTTCCCTCCTTCTCACCTCCACAGAACCGATTTTTTAAACAGATCGCATCCAAAAAAATGACTTTTCCTCATCTCTCGCAAATCGCCGTCGCCCACCAATCCTTTTTCTTCTACGACACCATGGCGCTCACGCTCACGCACCCGACCTTGCTTCGCCTTGCCGCCCTTTTGGGTCTTCTGCTCCAGCAGCTCAAACAGCTCAAGCAACCCCAGGGATCGTGGAAACCCGAAATGGAGGAACTCCGAGAGGCCGTCGCCTCGGGAGAAATCGCGGGAATCGAGCAGTTTTGGCAGAGATGGCGGGAATGCGATCCTGAAGAAGAAACCGCCAAAACGCTTCTGAACGAACTTGAAAAATCGTAGGGATTTTTGGAATGTTCGAAATAGAACCGTTTTCGAAGCGCCGAAGCAAAGTCGCGTGAAACTCGAAATCGTGGGGATTTTTGGAATTCCTAAAATCCAGGAGGTTTTTGCACAGAGCGAAAAGAAACTGTCTCTGGTGCCGCAAGTCTGCATGGTCTGCCGCAAAATCGCGCATTCCCCCGCGATTCACACGGTACTCTGCATCGCCTGATTTTCATGCAGCTTCCTTACGTCCCGTTCGTCTGCAACTACTGCCTGGACCACCGCGGCGAGATTTTAATCGGCACCTTTGTGGAGCTTTTTGATGTACCTGTCCCAATTGTGGTTCGAATTAGGGTCAAAAATGGGCGACGTACCGAATTGTGGGCTGGAATGCCGAGAAACAAGAGCATTTACTGCTGGATCGGGACGGGTTCGCGCTCTCGCTGGCCATCGGGGATTTCTATCACTTCTATCGGACCTACGCGGACGTTTTGCTCGAGGTAGAATCGCGGTTTTTTTGTGTTTTTAGGCGTCGACGCGGTCGCTGGACTATGTGGCGAGTGTGAAGTATTACACGTTGTTGATGCTCGCAAAGGAGGAAGGAGAAGAGATCATTGATGGAGTTGTGCCGGAATCGTACTTCGCGGAGGAGAATGAACATTGTCCGGTAATGATGAGGATGATGCGTGATGAAAAGATGTGCAAGAAAGTGGCTACGGATCGCTCGCTGTTCTGTGATAATTGTAACCGCTGCTTCCATATGCGATGTTTGAAGATGAAGAAAGAACCGAAAGTGGGTTGCGGACGGAAAGAATGAGCGATAGGGACATTGGTACTGCGAGAAGTGCTGCAAGCTATGTGAAAAGAATTGATTATAGTTGTGTTAATAAAGCCGATATTTGCATCATTGAGATGCTGTTTGTTCGATTCGCAAGCTACGAGGGAAAATGGACGTGTGCTTTGTACATGCATTAATAGGTGGTGGAGTGGGTTTGTCTCATCACGACTAAATGACTGAGCCATAGATCCATGGAAATAGACCATCTTTCACAGATTGGATAATTCTTATTTTTTGAAAGAATTAGGGTATGGGGATATAATGAGAAATGATACCCTCTTTGATGACGCAATTGGAATTGTTTGGTCATATTTTTAGTTCATGGTTGATAGTCCTATTCAAAAACCTTTACTGGATAACGATAAGAACAAGTCTGGGACACAGAGAGAACACTTTTCCTTGGGTCCACTTCTGTCAGGTAGGAAACAATGTGATTTTTCTTAACGTAAAGGGTTGTTTATCATTAGTTCAATCATCGGGTGCGCTATTGCCCTTCATAAAGTGGCTCAACGTAATCGTACTGTTTTCTTCACAGTATCTCACCCTAGATATCAATAACATCTGGAGCTTTATTTTCACTCCCCTCTCGGACAAGACGAATGCGAGAACAAGAGGAGTTATGTGGAGGATCCTTATGATCTATTCGTTTTTCATTCTTAGCGGTATTCTTGGAATACTCAACGCTTTTCCGAGAATTAGAAAGGTGTTAGACAGAAAGCCCCGATTTGGAAGAGTTCAATCGTTTCCATTGTAGTCTGTGTATTTATCACGTAGCAATCGGTCTCTCCTTATTTCGACTCTGCTTGTTCTCTTAAACATATCTTGGGTCCTCTGTCTCTGCTTGCTCGACCTCTCCTCCACTCCTTTTAAAGAGAAAACGGTT
This sequence comes from Blastocystis hominis, assembly GCF_000151665.1. Classification (NCBI taxonomy): domain Eukaryota; class Bigyra; order Opalinata; family Blastocystidae; genus Blastocystis; species Blastocystis hominis. Next base: position 162,119 of record NW_013171823.1, read on the forward strand.
AATTATCTCTATAAGATATCTTCCTATTGGTTGAACCTCCTATGGACATTGGCAGTAGCATCTCTCCGTCTTCTCAACCCATAGCTTGTTCTTTGTATGCGTAACACCATCTGGCAGCAGATTTTCAACGCTCCCTACGTTTTCTCTCTTTCACTTCATTCCATGTAGTCCACGGTTATCACCACGCATAAACACATCGGAGTGCTCACCTTCATCGTAACCATTCTTCACATCATTCTTGCGTTTGCAAAATGGCATGCGTCCCATTCTGCCAATTATTGGATCTATCTTTGGAACAAAATTTGGAATTATTCTCCAATCCCTGTATGTCATGATGATCAAGGATCACTGTACAGATTAGTTGGAAACATCCTAACTTTTTGTGGGCGACCGATCTCCTGTTAAAGACTCTTCCATGTTCTTTGTTAATGATCGTTGCGTCCATCCCCGCCATCCGAAGAGCATCTTGGGAATTGTTCTTCTACCTGCATCAGATCGTGATTTTGTGTTTGCTGGTGCTGTTCATCTACCACAGCAGCAATTTTGTGTACTACGCGACCATTCCGTTTGTGCTGTATGCAGCGGACAAGCTCCTTCGCTGGTTTTCGATCTATTCCAAGCGTTGTTTCATTCGGCGCATTGAGCGCTTCGACGATTTGCTCCGCGTCGAGGTCGAGGTCCAACATCGTTTCCGACGCTCCTCTAACGCCTCCGACGCCTCCGATTTGGTCGGATCGGTCGTCTATCTTCGCGTGCCGCGCGCGAAATGGTTCGAATACCACCCGATCTCATTAGCCTTCAATGAGGGCAGCCGTCTCTTCTTCTACATCAAAGTCGTCGGAAATTCGCGCAGCTGGTCGCGTCGCCTCGCCGCCCTCGCCGGACAGACCGATCTGCGCGCCTATATCGAAGGTCCCTACACGATGACGCGGCGAAGCAGAAGCCCCGCCAATTCTGCCGCCAATTCTGCCGCCATTTTGAACAAGGAATACGGCCAGAACGTTCTCATCGTCGCTGGTGGCGCGGGCTTCGCGGGCGTTTCGGCGCAGCTCCGCGATTATCTTCAGCTGGTGCGTGATCTCCCCGCGGGACTGGATCCAAAACCGCGGTTACTGCTGGTGTTGGTGGTTCCGCATCATCGCCATCTGCAATGCATGGCGAGGCTGCTGGTGGAGGCGGAGCGCGTGGCGGGCGTCCGCGTGGAATTATTCGTGACGTACAGCGGCGACGCAGAGCGGAGAGCGGCCGCGTCGCGCGAAGCCCACGGCGAGCGATGCGATCTCCGCGAGAACGACGTGGAAATCATCGTCAGTGGAAATAGTGGAAATGGTGGAAATGGTGGAAATGGTGGAAATGGTGGAATGGATGTGGAGAGCAAGCGGAGGGAGTTGGAGTTCACGGTGGGGCGGCCGGATTTCGCGGCGCTGCTGAAGGAAGTGGGGAGCGAGCGGGTGGAAGTGTTGTACTGCGGACCGAAGGCGCTGGGAGCGACGCTGTTCGAGGCGCTGGCGGGTCGGAAGAGCCCGTTCGCGTTCCATGCGGAAGTGTTCGATATGTGGGTTGTTTGATGGAACAAACAAGAGACAAGGGACTGAAGGGAGTGTCGTTCGGATTCTTCTCCATGGAGGATTGCGGACCCAGCTCCGAAGCTTCGCCCTCCTTGCTTGCGTTGCCTTCACTGTTTTCAGGGTCGTTGATGGTCACTTGAATCAACAAATCGCTTCGATTCGCCTCGGTTTCCTTCGTTTCGCTGCCATCGTCCATACAAACCACCGGGATGCCGCACGGAATTCCGCCGGAGATTTCCGTCCCGACCGCTTCCTTCTCTGCCTTGCTTTCCTCATCGCTCTCCACTTTCATGTACGGCCACGAATCCACGTCTGCCGGTTCCTCCACCCACTTCTTTCTCTCATCTTCATCCTTTTCTCCCTTTTCTTCTTTTTCTTCTTCTTCTTTTTCTTCTTCTCTCTCTCTCCACTTCCGTCGTTCCTCCTCTTCCTTCACCCACTTCTGTCTCTCCTCCTCCCATTTCCTTCTTCGCTCCTCCTCCTCCTTCTTCCTCGCCTCCTCCTCCTCCTTCGCCTTCTTCTCGATCTCTCTGCACAGCGCATCGCTTCGCAGCGCCGATCTCCGTCTCTGATAGAACAGCACGTACGCCGTGCTCCGCACCAGCTGCGTCTCCTCGATGTCTCCCACCGAGCTGTCGTTATACTCCTTCCACCGCGGCTCTCCCTCGTTCTCGTCCTTCGCGTAGCAGTAATAATGCCCTCCGCTCGACGTTCCCGAGTGATTGCAGATCGAAACCAGGTCGTACACGCAGTCTTCGCTCTGCTCGCGCGAGGCCTCGTGCAGCCACGGCTTCATTTCCAGCCCCGTCAGCGGGAAGCCGATCGTCGTGTTGATCTTCCGACGCGCTCCGTAGCTCGAGTAGCTCGAATAGTACGAGTACGAAACGGCCGATTGGTCGTATTCGAAGCGTTCCAGCTGGAGAATCAGAACGTCGGGCAGCCGGTCGATGAGCGTTCGGTTCTCCGCGCACACTTCGCTCTGGCAGCGCGGACAGAACCATTTGTTCTCGTTATCGAGATTTCCGCGCGTGCTGAAGCGATTCAAGCAGGCGGTGAGCGAGTTCTCGGGATTCAACGCCGCTTTCTCCTTCTCGAAATCGTGCAGTTTGGCGGACGAAAGCGGAGAGAAGAGTCGCGACCAGAACGGATCGTGATTCAAAACGTCGGGATGGCCGTATGAATAATCGTAATAATGAGAGGAAGTGACTTTCTGCTTCATCTTCTCCGACTCGATGCATTTCACCACCAATCCGATCGTGGTGACCGAAGACGCGTACGTTCGCAGGAGGCTTCGCACCTTCGCGTTGCGGTCGTTGCACAGAAAAAACTTTTTGGGCTCGATCGACGAGCGCGAAGAGTACAGATGATACAATGGCAAAAAAGGAGCCCATTTCGCCCACTCCAAATCGGCTTCGTCCGCCTCGAAGTGGGAGGGTTCGATCGAATTCGATGGGGTTGGCGGGCTCGACAAGATTTGCTGGTTCGTCTGGTAGCCATCCAAATCCATTGGATGCATGTCCGATTCCGAGTAGACCGACTCATCGCTCGAGAACGTGTTGCTTTCGAACTCGTCGTTCCCGTTCCTCGGCGTTGGGACCGGAACGATCACGCCTTCCGAGGGAATCTCCAACTTCTGGCCCGCGGTTCGCTCCTCGATGGCTCGCAACGGCACCGATCTCACCTTCGAAATGACTCGAAGCCGGCCTTCTTGCACCGGTTTCTCCTCCACTTCCATCGAATTCGCAGCGATCTTCGGGTCTTTCGCGGGGGACTGCGCAGTCTCGCGCGACTGGCTCTTCTCCGCTTTCACGCCTTTCGGCGACGTTTCCTGGCTCGCTACGCCAGAAATCGCCTCGTTTTTGGGAACTTCGGAGGCCTGATCGGCATTCAAGGAGCCGCCTGGCAAGCCAAACTGCGAATTCGATTTTGTTGATGAAGATGAAGATGAAGATGAAGATGAAGAGGATGAAAGGATTTTGGACATATAGTCGGAAGGCTTCACGAGTTCTTTTCGCAGCGACTCCGCGCTTTTCGTCTTGGCATTGGTGAAGCCTCCTTCTTTTTCGTTGAAATACACGCGCTCGTCCAACGAACTATCGCTCTCCGAGACCGGATCGGGCTCTCCGCTCCACGCAGAACCCGCTCCCGCTCCAGCGTGCTGCGGAACACTCGTCGTCCGATCGCTGCGCGGCTTCACGACGCCATAACCCCCCGAGGAAGGCTTCACAGCGCTGTAACTTCCCGAGGAAGGCTTCGGCCGCACGTTCTTCGAAGCTCCCAAAGCAGAGACGGAGGAAGAAACCGAGGGCAAAGAACTTTCGGAAGGATGCGTGAAGGAAGACCCGAACCGCAAATTGCTCGGATTGCTTCCACTGTTTCCCCAATTAGAATTGGTTCCGCCATTACTCCTGCTCGCCTTGGTTCCACCGTTTCTCCAATAGGATCCACTGTCGTCCTCGTCTTCGTCCCAATCCAGCTCTTTGTTATTCCGATAGTTCGACGAGGATCCATAGCCATTATAGAAAGTCGAGCTGTACGAGTTCGTCTGCCTTTCCTTCTTCGCGTAATCCTCCACCTCCGCGCGGATCCGCGCGATCTGCCCGAACCACGCCTTGCACTCCTTCTGAATCGCCTCTACGGGGAGCTGCAGACTCGCCACGGCTTCATTGAGACGCTCTCCGAGCTCCCAACACGTCGCTTCGGAGTCCAAAAACAGCACAAACGGGGTCGCCATTATCGGCTCCATCGACTCATAATTCCCGATACACGTGACTCGGACCGCAGACGGAGCCACCAGGAAGAGAAGGTCCGATGTGCCCTTCGGACGCGGCAGCTACACATAACGAGCTTGTTATGGCATAACGAGATAGGCGAGAAAGCGAACGCCGTACGACAAATTCGGACTAATGCTCTCCGATTCTTCGAGCACTGTAAACGTATCCGAACGGTAGGTCACGAGCACGACTTGGCTCGGCAGAACGTCGCAGGCCTTGGCCACTTCGTTGATGAGAAACGAGCATTTTTCGCTCTTTTTGCAGGTGGTGAAGACGTGATCGGGTATTGGATGCGACGAAGAGAACCCGGAGAGCGTCCCCGGCATCAGGTTGATGTACACGGTGGTCATTTCCGGGGGGAGAGGAAGCGTGAGGAAGCTGAACGGCTCATAACGAACACGTTGCTGATGATGATTCGAAGGGGTCAGAGACTACCTCACCACACTCTGTACAGCGCACGAATGTCACGGTCTGGCCGTAGAACCAGTCGATTATGGGACTCTGGTTCCGTTGGAGGTGGAAACTCCACATCTCACTGGATTGCTCCGGACTGAACGAAGTGTACACCGGGTACTCGATGTATGGCTTCTTTGTGATCTTGTTCATATCTTCGTGGAGCAAATCGAGGAACATGATCTGAAGATGAAAATGTGGCACAAAAAAATACAAAGAATTCTTGGCTGTCGTGCTGGTCGTATCCTTGAAATTGTGAAGCATATATTTCAACAACGGACTTCAAGTCTGCAGGAGAGGTGTACGGGCTGGTCCCCATCCAGAGCCTTTTCAATAAATCCACGTAAACATTCATAACACGTCCACCACTACCACTGGTATTGTCCTTGTTGATCTGAGCGGTAAACTGAGATTTTAACACTTACGAATTTCTTGTATTCACCGCTCAATAGTAACTGAGTAATTTGCAGGCAATGAGATAAGCACTACACATCAATTCTCCAGTACGAAGCAACCTGAAGTGCTGTGTTCATGTAGCAGGTGTTTCCGATATTTGACAATCCCGTTCTTCCAAAACGAGGTGTTAAAGAATAGCTCGAAGAATAGTAGCTTGGGCTATACTTGTCGGCACTGGTATTATTACCGTAGCGCGAATACCAGTCAGGTTGCATCAGAATCAAAGAATGTCAAAGAAAATATATACCTCAGACAGTCAGTTTGAGCTACAGCCCAAAAGTATTCAGCGCTATTCTTCCCGCTTCTTCCAAATTCATAGCGATATGGTGGGGTTAATCTCAGAATTGCAAATGCAGACGTTTGGATGGGACTGGAGATCGATAGATATTCTAAACAATCAGAGTTTTCAAAAGAAAAAAGCGATTTTCGGAGTTTTCGGTACACTTTATTGATTTCTTTCATATTATCAAGGTAAGATCTATTGCAGATTGATTACTAGGCTTATTACCTATTGCTCTGTGGAGGTTACGTTTTGATATTCCCAGTGTTTGAAGCACTTGACGAATACGCTTTCTTCTGGCATACTAGTGATTCACACAGACTTGAATTTGTAATTGAAAGCGTTCTGCTTGCTATTTTAGGTGCTTAATTGTTAATTGCAAACCCCTCCAATATGGAACCATCCAATTTAAGCCTTGAAACCCCTCGTGCAACCATTCCTGATTTATATGTTGGATTTTCTCCCTCCTTTTCAACCCATTTCCTGACATCCTCCAATATCGCTCTTCCTTATTCTCAAGATAGTTCCCCTTTCTCTCCCACACTCCAATACCGTCCCAGTCTCTTCGACTATTACGGCACTCGTTTTAATCTGAGTTCTCCTGCTTCTCCAACCTCTCCTTTATTTTCCAGCGTATTTCATAAAGTCAAGAAGGGCCGGCACCGTCTCACCGTGGAAGAATTCAACGCCCGTTTTGCCGGGAAGCCCATTAGCCACACACGTCTCACAAAAAACGTTTCCAAACTCAAAAAAACGCTTCACTACTTCGGAACGATCGGCCGTCCCATCGCAGCGGCGCCACGCGCCTCCAGCCTCCCCTGCACGCCCATCCGCAACGTGGATTCGCTCTCCTCCTCCGACGCTTCTCTCGACCGTTTCATCGCGACTCCGATGCGACTGCAGTACCGACTGAAGCAAATGTGCAAAAAGCGTCCCATTCTGATTCAATCGCCTCTTCGGCAGAGCATTCGCGCGACGAGACGCGATCGACTTCGCTGTAGAATAGAAAACAAACGATGACGCTAAGCGTTTAACGAAAACGGAACGGTTTCCGTGCCGTTGCTGCCGACTGCGAGCGGATCGCTGTCGTTTTCGATGAGAAAAGAAGACGAGAACGACGAAGGAAAGGGAGGAGAAGGAAAAGGAGAGAAGGAGGAGAGAGAAAACGAGCAGAAGAGAAAGGAGCGGATCGAAGAGCGGAGGGAGGAAGCGTTGGAATTGGTGGGAAGCGTGCGAGATGTGAAGTTGACGGGGTCGGAGGAAGTGATGCTGGATTTGAACGAGATTACGATCTTGATGAAGGAAGTTCCGCGCGAGCAATTGCAGAATGTGGGGTTTGGGATGGGGAGTGAGGGATAGACGAAGAAGAAGCTGGCAGAGAAGACGCAGCAGTCGGAGTCTGAACATTTTACTTTGTGATTTGAATTCTTTTTACTTTATATGGAGTGTTTGTTGGATGAAAAGGGCTTTAGGAGGTTGGGAGATGAATGGAATAATAATGGGGATTAGGGTAGGGAGTCGATAGCTAGCTAGATAGATAGATAGAGAAGTATGAAAAAGGTGATGAGTTTGGATTGTTTGGTCACTCACTTGATCAATTCATTGATTCAATCATTGATTCATTCAATTCATTGATTCATTCAATCGATGATTCAATCATTGATTCATTCAATTCATTCATTCAATAGATAATTCATTCATTCAATTCATTCAATTCATTCGTTCATGATTTGTCCAACAAACATCCATTGGATTCAACAAACAATCCATTCTCTACTGCAAGATTCGAATCGACCCATCCCAACTGCTCACCGCCACCGTGCTCACAAGCAGCGGATGCCACGCCACGCTCAGCGTCGCTTCCTTCGCCCCCACATCCATTCTCTTCACCACTTTCGACGATTTCGTATCGTAAAACACGACTTCTCCAGAGCTGCAGCCGGACACGATCGTTTTCCCATCCCCCGAAAACGAGCAGCCGATTTTGAACCCATTCGCTTGATGTCCTTCGTATCTCTGCTCTCATTTCCACCTCCGTTTCTACCTTTCGCACGTCCAATCGGTACGGTTTCGTCGATTCGAACGACGCAATGTACCCCGCAGCGCTCTGTGCGATGAACACATTTTCGATAGGATGCTTTCGAACACATGTGCATGTGTAACCTTCGATGTACACCTGGTTCGATAAACGAACTCCCTACTCATCGAACAAGCAAAATGCAACACACTGATTTACAATCCCACACAATAATGCCCTGATCCTGCGAATTTCTCCGAACGATCTCTGCGGTCGAAACAAAGCTGTAGCCATTGCTCTACTTCACAAACTGGTTCGAAACAAACATCCAGAAAGGTCATGTCTTGGACTTCGCCAAATCGACCGAAATACTCGCGAACCACGCGATTGATGCGCATATCCCAGCAGACGATGCCGCGTCGTGTCGCTCCAGATAAAAATATGTTGGGATTAGTGGGGTGAGGACACAGAGATGAAATCCATTCTGTGTGGTGGTAGGAGTGAATGATTTTTCCAGATTCGAGATCTGATACGTTTACATATTTATCTAGTCCTCCCGAGAGGAGCTTCGTGCCATCACATGTCCATTGCACGTCTTTTACTCCTTCGGAATGCTCGACCGATACTACCTCTCCGGGAGTATCAAACACAGACCATATGCGCGCTGTATGATCTAGGGATGCAGAAGCTAGGAGATGACCGTAGGTGGGATGCCAGCGGATGTTGTTCACTACGTTCGAGTGATCGTTAATGACGGTCAAAATTTGGGAAGGGAGCTTGCATTCAGGAACAAAAGTTCTATCCCATTATCAATACCAACATTAGACAAGATACTGCTTTGAATATCGTTTTAGGTCCTCGCGAATCTCAATCTCGTCCCATTTTCCTATCACTCACCTTTTGGCCAAACCCATACGTTTGAATGTAATCTTTGGATTGTACACACTAGGAGTCTCCTTGATCCCCGTGATTCGATCCCGTTTTCGAACATACGCCCCTGGGGTCTATACTCTCAACAGGAAGAATAGAAACCCACTCCCGCTCGTTTCTGTGACACCTTTGACATAACAAACACACAATAAAGATTGGGGATGAACACTGGCAAACCCGCTCACCGCGCTGAAATACTTCCCATCCTTCCTCTCCTCCTTCTTCACATTGCTAATCAACTCGATTCCATGTGCATCAGCAATATTAAAACTCGATGCCAATCCGGACACATATCCTCCCTTTGCAGCCTGCCCAAGCCGTTTCAGCGTTTTCTGCGCTACCCTCAAACCCTTCCTCGGTTCCTACACAACTTCGTCTTCTTCACGATCAGCTTCGCGAAGCTCCCTCCGTTCTCCAGCATTCCGTTTTCGATTCCCATCGCTTCGTCCGCGTAGCTCGTCGCCGCCACGCCGAACCGTCGCCGATTCAGCTGTTTCTGGATCTCCGACGGCTGTCTCGCTTCCTTCATTTTCCGCACGCGGCGACCGCCGCGCCGCTTCTTCGGCTCGTCCCGCGGGACTGGCAGCGCCTTCTCGCGCATCCCCGGCGTCGGCTCCTGCCATTTCGCCACTTTTTCTTGGATGGTTCGGCGGTATTCCGCGCCGTTCTCGCCGTTCTGCGCGTTCTGCGCGTCGATTCGCGCCGCCAGCGTCAGTTTATTCGCGACTATCCGCGCGGTTTTCTGGCGCAACGCGGCCGGCGCGCTCTGCACCAAGTCGCTCTGATAGAGAATGCCGCTGTGCCGCGGCAGCGCGAGCCCCGTGCCCTCGAAGGTCTGCTTTTGCTGGCCAATCAGCATCACGTTGCACGCTGGCATGCTCGCCAAGGCGCGAAGTCCGCCTGCTTGGGCCACTAGCCGCGCAGCCAGGTGCGTGCCGACGAGGGCGGAGCAGTTGGGGGCCATGCGGAGCATGCGGGACTCGATGAAGCGAAGAAAAAGGCCGCGGTCCGCATCGAGCTGAATTGCTTCGGAGGTGAGCGAGCGAAGCTCAGAAAGCGCAGAAGGGGAAAGAGGAGAGCCGGTGGTGGTAGAGGAAGCGATGCTGACGAGCATAACTTGAGAAGGAGGAAGAATTGTATCGAGCGGGAGTTTCGTCAAATCCTAAAAATAAGAAGAAGATGGAGGGAAAAGTAGAACGGTCTCATTTTGAATTAACGCCACCACGCGAAGATAGTCGAGTGGATTTGAGATGAGTTCGACGAGTTCGGGGAATTTGGTGGCATAGAGGGAAGAGACGGCGTGATGGATGGCGGCGATTTCTTCGCCGATTTGGGAGAGGAGCGTGTTGGTCTTGAGGATCAAATTGTAGCTGGAGGTAAAAGGACGCGAAAAAACATACGCAGGGTCGTCTTCCAGATTCATTGTGATTTGGTTCGACGATTCGTCTACTGGCGTTTCCAAAAGCTTTTTTACATTCTGGAGTTCAGGAAACAACATAAAGCCTACTTCCAGGTGAGTTTGATATTGAGGATCTTTCTGAAGGTGGCGAACCGCTCCAGGAACGAAGCTTTGAATCGGTTTCTCTAACTAGAATTTAAGTAAAAAAGCGAAAAGCTGCTACTCCCGCTTCTTCCTTTTCCGCGTCTGATTCCTCCTCATTTCCTTCTGATAAATCTTCTATTTGCATGTTTGCTTCATTTGATTGCTGCTCCTTCTCCTGATTGTCCTCTTCTTCCAGCAGGTCCAAATCAGCTAAGAATTCATCTGCAAGTGTACTCTAAATGTGATTTCGATTGCAAAGGCACACCATTCTTTGGAGAAACAAACAAAATGTGAAATAGAACAAAAACTATTAGTCACTGATAGAAGAATGATCAGAGCGAATGATACAGACTAGATATTCCAAACAAACAAATATCAAAAAGTAAGAAACAAATCATACATTCACTCATCCAGCTACCAAAAGATACAATTAAACTCCCCTCGTCCGTCTCTGTGGTTTCACAATCTCCCTACACTCAACCCTCCTCCTCCAACTCCCACTCGACAATCAGCAAGAAACACAGAACTAAAAACACGCAGATTACAAACAAAACCCCGCGATTCACGTACCAATCCGTGCGAAGCGTCGCCTCCCACTGTCTCCACCACCGAGAGACCCTCATAAGCTCTACACTCTCATCACTCCCATCCATCCCTCACTCCGATTCTTCTCGAATTGCGACGGCAGAGGGAAAAACGACTCATAAAACTGGCGAATCATTCGCTCCGCCGCCTCCGATTTCACCGTCAAATCATCGTTAATGCAAATAAACTTCGATTTCCGCCGACGCACGCTATCAAGCTTCGCCTCACGCCATCCAATCAACGTCTACTTGGATTTGAGTGTCCGTTAAATTGTCGCTGATCATCTGGAACGCCACATCCCGATCGGATTTCTTTCGAATCGGCGTCGCAGGTCGTACATGCAGAATCGCAGCGTTTTGCACAAGCGTGCAGTTTTGAAAGGATTCGAACGTGATATTGGGAGTGTAAAACGTGTGTTTCATCAAGCGAAAAGGATTGGAGGGCGCCGAGAAAATGCGAAAATGCGGGTTTGTTTGATTCGAAACGCACGACAGCAGCGTTTTCATCGTTCTACGCGTGATAAAACGCTTGGAACGCGCACTCTCGGCTTGCATCGCTTCCAAAGCACATCGCATTGAGTGTCTGCAGCTCGTTCTGATTCAACACACCGTCCAAATCCGTATCCACGCGTTTCCACAGCGTTTTGATCGGGTTTTCATGCAAACTCGCTCCTATTTCTTCCAAATAGTGGAAATAGAGAAACGCATATTGGAGATCGGTGGGTTCTCTGAATCGATGATGCATCGTTTCATTGAATTGCATCGTCATATTCTTCTCAATCAGATCCCAAACCCTCCGATTCATTAAATGGGGCATATGTGCCGGAATGTCCCTTCCTCGCTTCCCGAACATTCGAATCAGCTCCAAGTTCGTCGAGACCAGCGAGTCGTGATACGTGTCCTCCGATTTCGCTGTTGTGGCTCGCTGGTACCGATCGAACGTGTCGTTCCCGACCTCGCAATCGCCCAGATCGAAGCCACACAGCGCTGTGTTGCACCCAAAGTCGCACACGCCGTTCCCTAGCATCGAATAGCGGCCTATGACACCATAAATGCCCATCGATTACATTTCGCGGAGCATTGCGGAACGCGCCAGGAGGCGTAGAGAAACTGCGTTCGCGACTCCGTCATGAAATCGCCTGGAAACACGGGGGAGCCGAAGAAAACGTCGTCGTTTAGATAGATGAAATAGTCGGAGAGGGAGGGAATGTGGTGGAGATTGAGCTCAATCGACGGCGAAGAAAAGGTCGGCAGGACGGTCTGGTCGCGGTAGATCTCGCTGTGGGTTACGATCCTCACGCGGGGATTCGAGGTGTCCAGCCAGGAGGGAATTTGGCCGTTTGTCACGATGAAAACATTCCGAATCCAGGGAGCGTTCACTTCCAACGAACGGAGGCTGTATCTACGCTTGGTACAATAGGAGACGCGCACTTTAGTTCGTCATTGTCTCGAAAACGGTTATCAGAAGTCGAAGTATCGGAGAGTGACTCATTAGTAATATTGTGGCTATCGTAGAATATTTTCTCATAATAATTCTTCTCCTGCACCCAGTCCGGATCACTTCCATTCACCCACGTATAGACTGCATCAATAGGAGGAAAAGCCAAAAGCTGAAAATAATCCTTATTCCCGATATTGTCATTGAACCTCTGTTTACCACGAAAACCACTCTGGTTCCCGAATTCGGTGTGTACAGCTTGAAATATGTAAAAACTGCACCAACCCATGTATGCAATTAAAAATAGAATTAACACGATTCTATACACTAGTTTCCCAATTAAAAAGAGAATACAACTCCACCACTGTTTTCTTCCTTGCCATTAGTTTTGCAAGGTTGACTTTGCTTGCTGTGGGGTAGCAGCTCCCATACGCATCCATCCCCAAAAGATAGACCTGTTTGAAACAAACAATGAAACATAAATCGACATTAGCTTTCTATTCATTTACATGATCTGCCTTCCACATCTCCAACCACTGAGCCACTCGAGAGACATTCTGCTCCAAGTCCTCATAAGTTTCGCTTCGAATCTCTTGGACAATGTTAGGGTCGTAAGACTCGCGCGCTTCATCCAAAATCGTCTGCATGATCTCACACTCCACATTTTCCTGGACTTTATGCAGCGAATAACCTCTACGAATCAAGTGAAATTCATCGATCCAACCTTTCAGTTAGTCGATCAAAGAGAATCGTATTGTCACAACGCAGAACAAGTACCAAATCAAACCATCTCTCTGGGAAGAAATCGACAGTGTGGTGCTCCAGAACGACACCACCTTCACTCATAATCGGTTCCAAGTAATCGAGCAACTGTGTGTTGATATAACAAAACTCTCCTACCTGGTCTTCCGCATTTTCGTCGACAATCAAGCACTGGAATTCCTCGTCCCATCCCGAACTGAAATGCTCTCTTTTCACCTATAGCGATCAAACACCAATCTTAATAGAGTACAACATCTCCAACAGTGATCCGCTTCATTCCTGTTCTCTCCTAAATCTCAGTTCCGCACACCCAACAAAAACAGCAATCATGTCTGCAAACGTTGTTTTTCCGGTTCCCGGGGTTCCAGTGACCAGAATATTCGGTAACTTAGGCATTGGAAACGAGTATGAACAGATTTCTAACAAACCCAAAACCCACACAACAACTCTTGCATTCAATCAAATATAAATGTCTTTAATATTTCTTCCCCTTCTTCTTCATATCCGCAATCGCGTCCGGGTGCTGAGGAAGCAGATGTCTATACCGACAGATCTTCATGTTCTCTGTCAGGCTGCAAACGCCCCGATTCAAAAACTCAAAGCAGATCGGCGCCTCGTGCGGTGCAAACGGGTTGACCTCGAACTCGTCGCACTCCCTCAGCTGCCACTGCTCGATCTCCTTCTGCGACAAATACCCGCTTCGAAACCGATCTGCGATCGCATCGGGGTGGTTCGGCACCAAATGGCGGTACCGACACACGCGCCCCTCCTCCATCCGCTTGCACCTGCGCCTCACTCCCTTCCCTCGTTCTCTACCGCCCTGTATTCATGTATTCAAAGCAGAGCTTGTCTCCGCTCCGCGCGTTCGGGTTGTTCTCCCCCGGCGGCAGCTTCCCTACATCGCGAATCCTCCACGGACGCTACGGCGATTCGACGGCTCCGCCGGACGCTTCGCGTGCGGAGGACTGGGCTCGGAGAGCGACTCGGAGGCAGGGTCCGGAAGGAGCATCTGGTCGAGAAAGAGGTCGATTTGAGGGTTCACGGAGTAGGTGGGAAGCTCGGGCGCGCGGGGATGGCTGGACACGCGGAAGCGCTCGGTGGGAGGCTGGACGTAGGGGGCCGGAGGGAGACGCGAATAGTCCGGGTAAGAAACGTCGTAAACGCTTTGGGGATTCTGCGGGAGAGAATGGAACATTCGACGACTCGAGCGGTTCTTGAAGGGTGTACCGAGGGGGGGTTCAAAGAGAGGGTCGTAGGGGGTTTCAAATGGAGGGTCATATGGAGTTTCATATGGAGGGCTAGGAACATGGGAATGGTGGTCTGCGTGGAATGAGCGGCGAGATTCCAATGGGAGAGGATAATATGATGCCGATTGAGGCAATTTCCGTAGATTGGGAGGTCGAATCATTCCAGCACTAGAGGGAGATGACACAGCAATGTCGTCAGAATTTAGAGACTTGGGAGACCAATGCGACAGCACATCTTGAGAGGCACCATCCAACGAGGGAGGCCTGCTAGAGACCGAAACAACTAAATGTCAGTTTTGGTGGGTGGTTCTACATTGGTCGTCAGGGCCTGAGAAATGCGCATCAGCAGAAATACCTAGGTTTGACATGAAGGCTGCAAATTACTGTGCTCCTTCGAAACAGCAGTTAGATGGCTAGGGTTTGCATAAAATGCATCGCCCGCGACAAAGTAATCTATTTCGGGATTACTAACATCCTTGAACTTGGGCTCGAAAAAATCTTCAGCAATATCCAAACTGCTTGTAGATGACATCGTTTCGATGTTTTTACAATACAATGATTTGAAATACAGTTACAATGAGGAATACTAATGGTATAACTGATAACACGAATTGTACCTGGCTAAAATTTCCTATCAGTATGGAGGGGTGTCGATTTGAATTAAAATACTTTAAAAAACAAGACTCACAAACACACCAATTTATCTTTCTGTTTGTGATCCAAAAGAATTCTTCCACGCACAGTAACCACTATTCTATGATTATGATGAAGCAAAACAAACGATTAATTGGATGAACGAAATTATTAAATAGTTTTAACTCTTTAAATTGGAACAAAAACGTTTTTCTTTTGGATGGTAATCGGTGCACAAGCTGCAACGATCACGATAATTCCATCATTGTAATTATCTCGATCATTTTCAGCATATGTTGCATAGCCACCCATCTGAATATGCAATTCCCTCCAAATGATCATATACAAACCGAGTTTGAGTAATGCCCCATATGGAATTGTGTGTTGCAATAAAGCATTAAAAGATACAAAAACACTTAGAAAATGAATTCGAGTCCGAGTCCCAGCTTGTGGTTTCCTCCTTCCAGATGGGCTGCGTCCACTTCCGCGCTCGCCAGCAGGCTCAGTTTTTTGTTCACCGTCGCCTTCACCGCGCCGCTCACCACGCCGCTTTCGCTCACTTTCCCGCGGATCTCCGTCGCATCGTTCAGACTCGACACCACGCCCACCGCCCCGCGGGGCATCGAGCGCATCGAGCGCACCTCCCACACCGCGCCCACGCGCGTCGACGCGCCCGTCTTCGCCCACACGCCCACAGTTCCCTTCTTCCCCGCGGAACTCCACACTCCCGCCATTTCGTACCATTCCCCGCGGAACGAACCACCGCACTCCACGCTCACGCCCGTCTCCGCGCTCTGCACCTTCGCTCCCACCAGCGCGCGCGCACCCGCGCTCACAACCGCGCTGCAGCTCGCGCGACCCGAACACGCGTCCACGCTGCAATCCAAAGCGCCGCGCTCACCACACACCTTCACGCCCAACAAACCCTTCTCTATACCGCTATCGCTCATGCGCTTCGAACTCCTGAACATCAACACAACACACAACAACACACCGAAGCGTAAACGTCGTGTTACGAACCAAATCAGTCACGTCCGCATCGAACACCAACGAACCCGCACTGTCCAAAGAAACCTTCTTCACTGTGAAGTGCTTGCAAGGACTGAAATCACCAGAAATCTTGCTCACCACCGGCTTCCCACCGCTGCTCTTTCCCTCAGCAGTCAAGTTCTAAACAAATCACTTCACCACACCCTAAAAACCAACAACTCCCTGAAGATGCTTCACCTTCATCACCAGCTTCGATCCAGTGAAATAATCGTCGTTCAGAATATCTGGAGATCACAACGACTACCAACGACCCCTACCCTTCGACTTCTTGTACAAATCATCAAAATAAACGGGCTTCGACATGGTAGTGGACTCAAATATAAGTATGGATAAGAAATCTTCTCTGACGTCATTAGTCCCTATTGTTGATAAATAGAGTACATAATGAGTGAAGCGACCTTATTTATTATAAAAGAGAATCTTTAGTGTATCATAAAAACAAAGAGTGCATTTACTTTAACAGAAATGAGTGGATCACACGGGCATCATTTTTCCTCAAAAGATCATTGACCTTCATTTTCGAGTTATCACTATTACCTAGGCTATTATCACGCAGAAATAGGGATACTATTTTGCAACCCATCTCGAATCGCTTTAAGAACTTGCTGAGCCTTATTATTCACTGTAGATCCAGAAATCCTATACGTCTTTGTAGAATCCTGTACAGAGTCTTGGAGCGAGGCTAATACTACATACTCCACAATAGCATTAATGTATAACTACAAAGAAAAAAGAGTAGATTCAGTACACGAATTCGTGATGATGAGGATCGATTAACTCTTACAGTAGATGATTTGGAACTTACATAGTTTTGTATCTCCTTCTGTGAATTAAAATTGAAATCAGGAGCCAACATCCAACACAATGTTTAGGAGAGTCGAAAGAGACACCGCCTTGAAGCGTCTTTCTTTACGGTAGTAGGACAAAAGAGGGTGAGCGGACAGTTCAACCTAGTTTTCAAAAAAGTGAACAATCTATGTAGGAGAGTGACATGGGAAAGGAATTAGAATAAGAGTAGTAAGAATATCAACAAAAACTAAAACTCATATTGACAACAAACAAACCAAGTATACAAATAACACTAGAACACTTCCCCATGGAACTTCCCGTTCATAAAGCTCACAAGCTTGTTGTATGCTGACGCACCTAAGTAGTACAAAATCTCCAAACCTACTGTAATCTCCAGTAAATCCCATAGAATACTGGGCATTAATGGACCCATTTGGATTTACAACACCAATGAATTCAACTACTTTACTACCCATCAACATTGACAACAGACCCTTACTCCTTCTCGAATGAAAAGCCATTCGGTGAATATACAGAGACCTTCTTATTATCCTACAAAATAAGAGAGATTAGGCGACTTTCACAGATGTGGTTATAATAGCGGTGCTTCCAGCAACAGTATCAATCTTTCCAACAATTGAGACAGTTAGACCGACAAATCGGTTCAGCATCTCACCATTTACACGTGTGAAGTTAGCATTCTATCATTAATATCACCATACATATTTACAAAAGGAGCAGGATTTGAGAACTGGTTATCCATTCTTATTTGATACAAAAGGCAATTTTAAGTTTCCCGCCAAAGGAGTTTCTTTTTCTGGCAACCCAAAAGTAAAGAATAAAACAAACAAGTTATTTGCCATGTTTTCGATGTTTGGTTTTTTCTTTTTTCTTTATTTCGTTTTCCCATTCCACTCGATATTTTTTGTACAAAAGAAGAGTAGCACGAGCATCATCGATAGAATCGTGCTCTCCTTCCTGAATAGCCGTACCAAACTCCCTCTTTAACAGGTACTGCAGCTTGTGAGGCAGCCACTTGTTCTATCCATGAAGAGAATCATAAAAATCGAACTTTCCATTTACGCATAAAAGGACGGTAGTAGGCAGTGTCTCGAATCAGTCTTCGCGGGTGGTGCATCATCAACGCTTCGAAATCGTTACTGATCGAGTGTCCAACTACAATTCGGTTCTTCATCAAACGATCGGCCACATCTTGTGCCTACGGAACACACAAAAACCAAAAGTACCTCTCTCAGAGTAACTACTCTATCTCCCTCCAAATCCTCAGGGCGAATACCAGACCACTGAGTACGGTAATCAGTCACAGCGGATGGAGGCTTCACAAACGAATCATATAAAATCTGGAAAATCGTTATTCACCCACAATCACATACAGCCCCATAATAATTAACAATCGAAATGCGAGCCAGAGCAGATTCATTGTTGGGCCCTACTCCCACCATTTCGCAATCAATAGCGACCACTGGAGTATCTGATGCAGTGCCTGAACCATCAGGATTAAGTAATGCCTCCAGATTTACCAGTGTTTTGGGAGAAACAGACTTTTCGGGGTTTTCTTCACGCAAACGTCTTAGTATCACAGAGTTACACCAGTATTACCTTCGTTTTGCCTCAGCAGGGTTTCGCAAAATCAATTTCTTCATACTTTCCCAATTCGAGCCGATTTTTGCTTTCTTGGGATGAGCTTCCTTTGTTGCTGTCTTCTCCTTCGTTTCCTTCTTCACCATCAACAAAATTATGGACAATGTGGTTTTTCCACATATCTTGAATAAAATACTTTAAACAGTAAAGTTACATACCCATAATAATATATTGTTTGTAACTTGGGTCATTAGAAATACTTCTTCTCCTTCCCCTTCCTTATTTTCTTATCATTCTTATTTTATATTCTTGTATAGAACAAGTACATATGTCCTGAGTTCCACTTTCCAAGTCCTTTTCACTCATTCTCCTTATTATTATACCCTCATACATTTACTAATTCAAATTTAATACATTTCTATATTCATCCACATTATTTGTTTTACTCATGCAAGTCCCCGTTTTAGTTTTAAGTAGCTTTTGCAATATTACTCCACATACTTTCTAGATCAGAATACGAAACGTGAAAGTGGACGAAAGGTACAGTTGGGAAACATTCAAGCTGCCAAGGTAGGCGATGCGTTATTGAAGTAAACTCATTATTAGGCAGTTGCTGATATTATCCGAACCACACTTGGACCTCGTTCCATGCTCAAGATGCTTCTAGACCCCATGGGAGGCATTCTTTTAACAAACGATGGCAACAGCATTCTACGGGAAGTCGATGTGTCTCATCCTGCTGCAAAGAGTATGATTGAGTTAAGTCGAACCCAGGACGAGGAGGTTGGCGATGGAACGACATCTGTGATCATATTGGGTATGATTGGCGGCAGTATGCGATGGGTGTAGCGGGTGAGATGCTGGTTTCTGCGGAGCCGTTTATTTCTGGGAACATTCATCCCACCGTGATCGTTCGCGCATACTACAAGGCGTTGGAATCCGCCCTCCACATCTGCGAAGAGATCGCGACCCCCATCGACATCCAGGACCGTTCGATGATGATGAAGCTTCTGGACAGCGCGATCGGGACGAAGTTCAGCAGTCGGTTCGGCGATTTGATCGTAGCTTGTGGTGGATGGCGGTGATTGCGTTAGAGCGGACTGGCGCTGGACAGCGTGCTGACGGTTCTGGACGAGAAGACGAACGAGATCGATCTGAAGCGGTACGTGCGCGTGGAGAAGATTCCCGGCGGGGAGCTGAGCGAGAGCCGCGTGATTCGCGGCGTGATGCTGAACAAGGACGTGACGCACGCGTCGATGCGTCGCAAAATCGAGCATCCGCGCATCGTTCTGCTGGACTGCTCGCTGGAATACGTGAAGGCGGAATCGGTGGCGAGTCTGGAGATCCACGAAGCGGATGCGTGGGACCGCGCTCTGAAACAAGAAGAAGAAGCCGTGAAGGAGATGTGCGACGCGATTCTGTCGCTCAAGCCCGATTTGGTGATCACGGAGAAGGGCATTTCCGACCTGGCGCAGCATTACCTGCAGAAGGCGAACGTCTCGGCGCTGCGGCGCGTGCGGAAGAGCGACAACAACCGTCTGGCGCGCGCGACGGGCGCGACGATCGTGCATCGTCCCGACGAACTGACGGAGAGCGACGTGGGAACGCGCTGCGGGCTCTTCGAGGTGCGTCAGATCGGCGATGAGTACTTCGCGTTCATCGAGGACTGCGAGGCGCCGAAGGCCTGCTCCGTGCTGCTGCGCGGCGGCTCGCGCGACGCGCTCAACGAAATCGAGCGGAATCTGCAGGACGCGATGCAGGTGGCGCGCAATGTGGCGCAGGACCCGCGGTTATTGCCCGGCGGCGGTGCGACGGAGATGGAGATCGCGTGCAGACTGCAGGCGGAGGCGAAGCGCGAGGGCGGCGTGGACGCGCTGCCGCTGAGCGCGGTGGGCCAGGCGATGGAAATCATCCCGCGCACGCTGTGCCAGAACTGCGGAGCGGATACGATCCGAGTGATCACGAAGCTGCGAGTAGGAGAGAGGAGAGCGGACGACGCGTAGGCGGAGCATTGCAAGGCGGAGGGAGAAGGAACGTTCCTGGGAGTGGACGGAGTGAAGGGAACCATCGCGGATATGCGCGAGTTGGGAGTGTGGGACACGTTCCAGGTCAAGACCCAGACCATCAAAACCGCCATCGAATCGGCATGCATGCTGCTGCGGATTGATGATATTGTGTCGGGAATGCAGAACGGAAAGTGAAAATGGAATGAAAAGAAATGAAAAAGGTTGAATTTGGGTAAAGAATTGGACGTTTTTGTAATGTTTGTTTGAAAGTGATTCGAATGGAGGTGAATTTTTGTAGCTGATCCATTCTTCTATACTTATAGCTTCTTCCGATTCTTTAGTGATTGTTTCACCACTATTAATATTGCCTCTTATATTTATTTATTTATTTGCTTGTTTGCTTGTTTGCTTTCTCTCATTATTTGATCTAAGAAGGATTGTATCGAACACGCATAGAATATGGACAAACAATGACTGTGATTCCAAACAATTCATAAATCACAAGCAGAATGAATGTCCGTTTTGTATTTTTGTGTAGATTAGAGCAACAGAATGATCTGTGTTCATTGTACATCAATATCAGACACCATCGAAGTGATTGACACTCATTTAGGTCCGATTTGATATCTCGATTACTCTCTCAAAGTCACTGATATTAGGAATATGTATGTATGTATAGAGTGATAGATAGATAGATAGATTAGAATATATCCAAATTCCAATACTCTATTGCTATAATTATAGACTTCTGGTACTAAGGGCAAAGAATAATATATCTTTCACTATTCGTACCATCCTGTAATGTGCTCTCATTCTAGAAAATCGAGAAATCTGACACAACTTGAAGATACTTGGTCAAAATCATCGATCATTGCGAATCTTCATATTATCTCACAAATGAATATTATGCAATATACCTCAAACGATCATACTGAATCATTATTGTTCACATCAAAAGGATATTCAAATGTTGCTTATGTCGTGATTCTGTAGACATGATTCATAGGAGTCAATAATGATACAGAATAACTTCTATTTGTAGTTGTTTGAGTTAATTCTCTTGAAAAGAGATTGGATCTTTATTTGATTGTCTTCAGTCTCAACAGACAGACAGAGTATCTTTCAAACTACATAATTCCTTCTTACAAAGCAAAAGCGGATGATTCAATATATACAGCTCATTCCTAGTTTGGTAAGGAAAATACAATTCCTTTTAGTTTTAGTTAGTTTACAAACAAACAATCAATCAATCAATATCACATCACATCACGTCACATCACGTCACGTCACTTAGTTCACGCAAATCTGTTTCTTCTGGGCGCTTTCTTCCTTTTTGGGAATCACTACCTTCAGAACTCCATTTTCATACATCGCGTTTATTCCATCCACATTCGCATTCTTCGGCAGAGATACTTCACGATGGAAAGAACCGAAGTGGCGCTCACAGAAATGGCACTTGTCCTTCTCTTCCTTCTTCTCACTCTTTCTCTCTCCTTCAATCACAAGTCCATTGTCTTCCACATGCATCTTGATTTCACTCTTGTCCATTCCAGGCAGATCCACACTCATTTCATACTCCTTCTCGTTCTCCTTCATGTCCATTCGGCCAAATCCACTGAACGGAGTAATCACATCACGACGGATTCCATCACCGAACCAAGAATCCAAGTCATGCTGCTTGGGGAAGGTCGAAACCAGCAGATCATCAAAGTTATCAAAGAAAGGATCACGGAATATAATGCTCATTATCACTATCACTCACTTAGGTAAATCTATCAAATAAATAAATTATGACAAAGAACGAAACGATTCCAAAAAGATCCAGAGTTCTATCGAACATTCTGGAATAAATAGGAAAGCTAAAGATGTGTCGATTTTGTGAATGTATGAAATATGGGGAATCATTTGGAATATGTATGAGTAGTCTAGGCCAACAAACAATTGATCACGATAATCGCAACTTCTTTAGATATTTGCACAAATACGTGTAAATGGGTATTACGAACATATCTGTAAAGGTAATAATCCTCAAAAAACGATGACTTCCAGTTCCAGTCTTACTTTGGCTCGAATACTATTTAACGTTAAAGAACTATTCTTGTTCTATCCATTTGGAATATCAAGAATCATGAAACTGAATGTGTTTGAACACTTTTGTTTCTTCAATCAATTCGCTTTTTTATATGCATTAACTCTTCTTCGTAGAGAAAATATATTCGATAGACCTTTAACCACTCTTTTTTCTCATGCGTATTTTGTTCGTAATTATGCATGATATAAACGATAATTTACGTGTATTGCCACACTTCTACATCGATTCGGTATTTTCCATACAAGAGTTGAACACTTTCCGTTTTTTGAGCATGGCAACTCAGAATCATACTGATTCTAGCTCTACTATCATGTAACAAGAAAAGATTCCAAACAAACACTCCTTCCATTCTTTTCCTATACAAAGCGGTGTTTTCAAACTTACTAACAAAAAGCCGACCGAATTACGCTTCTCTATCATACTATACCACAACGCTTTCCTATACCCTATCTCCCCTTTCTCTCAACACCCACTCGCACTCTTCTATGTTCAACTCGCACTTCTCTATGTTCAACTCGCAATTCTCCATTCCCGCCTTCCCAAATCTCCACTCCGTTTGAATCGGTATCAACCACATCGGGAACTCCCTCACAATGAATGTTACGTTCTCTTCTTCATTCTTCATCGAATCAATCGTGTTTCCCTTCTCTCCTACACGTACTGTATACCAACATTCCCTCCACATACAGTACCTACGCCTTCACTTCGATATTCTAGCACTAGCCGTTTCAATCCCTCATACTCAAATCCACACTTTTGTTAGATAACGAGATAATTAGCTATCGATAGCTTTTTGGCTTCGAGCCATTTTAGTACGAGTCCTTTGTTTTGCTTTAGCATGCATAAATGAAATGGAGCAACGCAGTAATCGAGAATGGTATAATGATATGGCTGAGAACCTATACCAAGATACTATTTATGTGAATAGAAAGAATAGATTGCATATTCTACATATTATTTAAACAATTATTCGGATTGATCTATTACAAACATACCATCCCAACAACATTCGATTTCTAGGATTACCAAATACCACAGTGAGACACACCGTCAAAATGATTCATATCACTAGAGAAAAGCAATCCTATTTTGAACTTAATAGAACAGTACTTTGAACAGAAAATGGTAGAGGATGACGAAAACACAATAATGGCTTGTTTTTGATGTCTAACCTATGAAAATCGTATGGAAAGGAATAGAAAGATCAATAGGAACAAGAAATTCACATAATGGGTAAGGTAGTTGAGCATTGTTGATCTAAATCAAATATTACACAGTATAACACCAGAGAAATTAGTGTGATACTATGATGGTGTATAATATTGGTTTTATCAAGAAATAATGAAATAGATCTTGTTCTGAGATTCCTGGTTTTGCCATATTTCTTCCTATTTCCATGCAAAACATTGTTGATTTTGTCAATTCTGTTATTAATGACTATCATATTGATAGTTCCATCATACACAATGTGCAGGGATGCTTGGGTAAAGAAATGAAACCAAATGGCTGGATTTTACTCATATTGGGTAATAGAGAATGTGTAGTATTGCAATTCAATAATGGAGTATTCATGAATCAAGGATTTGTACTCAATGAGCAGAAAGTGTTGAAAGTGTTTGGAAATCATCAAATTGGTGCTATTTCCTATAATGAAGAACAATCCATAGAAGTAGTAGAAGGAATCGTGGATTTGGATCATGGAAGTCGATTTGAAGGCTTGGTATTGACAGAAAACAAGTTGGGAATTCCATTTGGATATGGTGAAATGTATGATGATGATGGATTCTTGGTGTACAAAGGCATAATGATCAATTGGAAACGATTTGGCTATGGAACGAGTTATCATAATAATGGATGTATTGAATATGAAGGATATTGGTGTGATGATAATCGATTTGGAATTGGAAAAGTGTATGATCGATATGGTAAATTAGTGAATGAATGTGAATGGTATAATGGAATTGAAAGTGATATCGATTATGAAGGAGATGGCTCAGAACCACTGAATACCGGAATGAAACATTTGAAACTGAGTGACAATTGTGTATTGGTTGATTGGGATGTTTCATTGTTGTATAATTTGGAATCAATCGAAATCGGGAATCATTGTTTTGAATCAGTGCAAACATTCCAAATCGATGGATTGAATCGATTGAAAACGATCAAAATCGGAATCAATTCATTCACTCAGAATAAATACTGGTATGGAAACAACAAATCGAAATCATTCCATATATTGAATTGTGAATCATTGGAATCGATAGAAATTGATCGATACAGTTTCAGTGATTTTGCTGGAGACTTTGAATTGAAGAATCTGCCACAATTACAATTCATTCAAATTGGTATACTTGAATATGGTTCATGCAATTTCTATGGTAGTTCATTTGTGATTCGAGGTATTGATATGATATTGAATATTTGATTGAATGCATAGATCTTCCAAATCTACAATCCATTACATTAGGTTATTGGACATTCCGTGATTCATTATCAACAATAATCGAAAGTATTGAATGAATTCGAATGAAATGATTGATGTAGATCTGCCATCATTACAATCCATTACACTCGGTCAAAGTACACTTCGAGGAACGAAAAATGATTCATCATGTTCATTGAGAATGTGCAGTATGAGTGAAATGAATTGAAATGATTGAGTAATTTAGATCTGCCTAATCTTACATCCATCAATTCTAAAGGAGGCAGTTTCAAATATTGTCGTTGGATAACTTTAGAAAGTAGTTTTCCTTATTGAATGGTGTTAGTACTTAGACATTCCTAATCTTCAAATGGTCAAGCTAAATAAAACATCAAAATTTGTTCAATCAATATTAATTTCAAGTATTGATTGGTTGATTTGATTTTAGTTGATAGGTGTTTCCTCCATTCTCGCTAAGCATTTCTCAGTGAAAGAGTAACTCTCTGATTTTGATTCAACTCATTTCATAATATAAATAGATGACTGATTGTTTCAGACAAATTCGTATACAAGAGTTCATAATTCTATCATATGGGTTGCCCTTTCCTTTGACCATTTTCACCTTTCACTCGATTATCGCATATTGACCATTCACAAATGATAAATCCAATTTACCAATAACCAGGAATATTGCATCTGATAGTGACACAATGGAAAGGTTCGAATCGATTGAGATTTGGTGACGATTATGTTCCTTTGATGTTTGTAATATCAATTGTTATATATTATCATTCTTTCAGGTTATTGTATGAAACAATAGTATCATTTTGGATATTCCATTTTCATTCACTTATTGCAATCAATCTTCATTCTAGTATATACGCTTCATGATTCAAATAGCATTATGTTATTTCAATCAAATCAGCTTTCAGAAGGAAATAGAGTGTTTCTCATTTTACTAGTTGCTACGCTTTGTTTTCGTAAAAGTATTCAATCCAATTCAATCCAATCCAATCTGATTCATCGTTTCTATTTGTCTTTTGATATCACAATTCCAATCTTCAGAACATTGTATAATATTCCAACCTAAATATCTCTATTTTATCTCAATCGAATTGTTCTGAATCACAACATTAATTGTACTTACCAAATCGAATCAATATGGTTTTTCCAATTACATTATCTATATCATGAATACCAATATCTTCATTAATAATGGTTTTTACAAATAGAAACGAAAAAAATGAACTCATGACAAAACATTCATCTCCTTGCTTCTTATCTTCTGAGGCAATCCAATGAGAATCACACTCCCTAGGACCGTTTTCAGAGTTTATGAATAACAAACATCTTCAAGAATTGAACAGCACTTTACAGAATAAAATAGTTCCATACTATTCAGGCTAAACTACTTTGTAAGCAGGATCAAAATGAGAACTACACTTACTACACAACTAGAGAATCAATCATTATAGATTCTTCAATTTCGAACATACTTCGACAAGTTCGGATGAACATCTACAATTCAAAAATCATTGGCTCAACCCACTTTCTATTTGTGCAATCATAACACATTCAAACGAATTAGGAAGACTCACATCTTTCAATGCATCCACATCTAGAATCACACTCAAACACAGCAACCAACTCACAAACGCGATCCTTCTAGGATAAGCAAAGCTCCATTTCGTCGACACCAACGTAGTTAGTTTGGGTAAATCTAGCGTGTTTACAACGCACACAGGAAAAACCTCTTAGACAAAGCGAACAATTATCCGCATTCACACCATCCAATGCAGCATAGCCCAATTGAACTGACTCGAGATTTGGAAGATCTACATAACATTCCATTATACTCGAACATACTAACAAACTCTGTAGATAGAGAATAAATAAAGGACCGATCACCCAATATGATTTTCTTCAACTTTGGAAGATCTTGAAATTGATGCGATTCCTAATTCTCACCTTTTACACAAAACGAAGCAAAGCAGAAATTCGAAGAATTCACTTTCATTGTTCCAATTTGAAGCGATTCGAGGCACTGCAAATCGGACAATTCAAACACACCGCCATAATCACAAAAACTGAACTCACCAATGCAAATCGATTTTAGCTTCTCACATTTTACAATATGGAAGCATCGATTCAATTTTCGAGCACTTTCATTATCCCACACATCGCTACTCTTTACATTTGTAAAGGAATTCTTTCCGATCTTCACCTTCTCAAGATTTCGTAGTCCCTCTAATCTGAATTCATTCACATCACCAAAGCAACAATCTCCAATTTCGAGTGTTCGCAACCACTTAAATGCGCTCAAATCTAAGCTTTTCACCACATTACAGCAATCCGAATCGATCACAAGATCGGAGATGCCACAAGATACTTCTTTCCATTCATTTAAATTCGACACGAATTGCTTCGTTGAGCAATCGTACCATCCACTCACCAAATCCATTCCATTGATTTCTTTCCCATCTTCCCATTCTCCCTCATGGAACGCCATCCTTGTTCTTTCATCGATCAAACATCCCTTTCCATCGCGTTTAAACTCCCATTCAGATTCGTCAAAACGATAACCTCCAACATACACAGGAATCTGCTTGCTCAAATTCACATTATTCTCGATTACTTTCAATTCCGTCATTTCATTTCCATCAAATACACGCAATATCTCCTTCAATCGACCTCTCTCCCACACACCTTCCAGCTTCACATCACCTGTATCTTCATCGTACTCGATTCCTCTCCCGTTTCGTTTCAAATTACTATCAAATCCTCCTCGATAGCAAACAACACCATTCTCAATACTTAATATCTCCATCATTACACCATTCCTTCTGTTTACAATCCGGTACATATTCGTTTGGTTCAAAATATCCTTCCAGTCTTCTTGAAACTTCACTACTCCCCGTTCATATGCAGTAAACCATCCAATTCGCCTTTCATTTATTTCTGTCCATTCCTGCTTCAAAACTCCATTTTGAAACAAGAGTTTTCTTCCATTTCTCCCAGATAACACGTATTCATTGGAATGCTTCCCTTGATAGAATTGCACATCGTATCTCTCTCCATCATATTCAAGTATTCCCTGATTTCCGGTCGCATAGCCATCCAGCAAGTATTCTGCTCCTTTCACGAGTTCTACGTCATTATCACGAATTATGTATAATACCCAGCATATAAAAACGAATTTTGACAACAAACAAAAAAGAGTGGCAAAAAACGATCTCACTATTCTCTTCTCTCTACTACAGAAAGCATCCCATCCACCGTAGATATGACCTGCGCCAACAGTTCAACAAGATAATCATTTGTTGACTTCATCAACTATCCATCAAACTCGCCCGCCTTCTCTACCATCGGAGGGAACGTTTTCCGACTGATCGACGGAGTCATGTCGCCCAAAAAGTCAATCTTGGGCATAAACACGAAGTTCTCACTATCAGCTACAAATCAGTGTGTTCAAGCAGTTTGACGATATAAATAATCCGCTTCTTCGGCCACTGGCTGCTTCGGTTTTGTGGATCCATTGTCCTGGATGGAAAGAGACGACAGAAGCGCAGAGATCGTCTGGTTCCCTTCATTGCTTTCCTTCATCTCTTTCATGATCCTGCCAATCAGCTCGCTCCCTCTCTCCCACTTATTAAACGTGTCCATCAGATTCATATAGTCCAGAATGTTCGTCGAGATCTTGATCTTATCCCTGAAGTCTGTGATATATCGCTAGCCATCAGCCCTCTTCTCCACTCCCACCGTGATTTGCACCGTTTTCCTCTTCTCCATCGAAACCTCCTCCGTCATCTGCAGTTTCACCTTCGGAATCTCCAGAATATTCTTCTCCACGTGTCTCTGTCTGTTCTTTTCCAGCTGGTTCAGCACGCAGCTGTCGATCACCACGAACAGGTTTCGGATCTGCAACCCCTTCGACGGATTCTGGCTCTGTTCGTACTCCACCCCGATATTCTCAATCACTGCTTGCGACCAAATGTTATCTCGGTAGCTAACCTTCATTCCCTCACACCGATCCCACATGGAGGCGTCCACCGTCTGCACCTGCACCACCAAACTCCCGTTCTGCGAGTCGAAAGCCGCCTTGGATCCTCCGGATTCCAGCGCGGAAGCCGAGTGAAGGTCGGCTGCGGGCGCGTAGACAGCGCGAGACGGCGTGTCGGTCTGCTGGATGGGCACTAGAGGAGAGAGAGAGAGACCAAAAGCGAACGGAGCGTTTGGATTTTGGAGAGCTCTTTCGAGATATAGTCACTACAATAAAGGGATTGGCCGAAGCAAACCGAATCTCTGCGGACACGCGAATCACGGCGTCCACCATCAGCTGCTCCAAAATCACCTGGGTGTCGCGGATGTCCACGCGGATGCGATGGTTATGCTGAATGGGAGTCACACTGTTGATGATCTGATGATTAAGCTGTGGAAACGAGGATACGTCCTCGATGATGAGAGTGATTCCATTGTTCAGCAGACACAACGCGGGACGCGGGTCGCTCTCATTTCCGGTGGAAAATCCTCGAATCTGCTCATGACAAAAATAGTGGGGAAAACTGTCAAGAAAACGCTGGGCAAAGGAATCAGCGACGATCCTCCCTGGTACTGCGTGTACTGCAGCCAGAACCTGCAGTTGGTGTCGTTAATGGCGATGGACCAATTCATTCGCTTGTCTCTGCGGCGATCTTCGCGCCGGTAGGAGAAATCATCGCTGATGTTTTCGTTGCGGAACGACACGACGATGTCTTGAATGTCGAGCTCGCTATCGATGAGCGAGCTGCCGTTGTAGAGAAGATTGAGGAAGTAGCAGCAGAAGCGGTCTGCGAGTGAGTAGAGAAAGAGCTAAAGAGGACTGTCGAAGGTTTGTGTGAAGCTGAGATTGTGAACAGAGAGAATGAGATTGCTCGAAATCGCCACCTTTTCTGAGCGAGTCGCTTTCATTCCTACCGAGAGATCCAGCTTGCATTCCGCCTGGTCGATCGCCAAATAGAAAGAATACTGCGTTAGATCGTAGTCCAGAATCGACAAGGGCTTCGATGGCTGCTTGGCTTCTTGCGGAATCGACATATGCGAACACGCGTTGATCGCAGAAGTCCACATTTTGAAGAATCGATACCCCACCGCCAGCTGACTCAGCACGATCTCCCCCGCGATTTTACCCACCTACAGAAAAGGGGAATCGGGGAAACTACATGAAGATAGCCGGAGGAGAAGGACCAGTTGCTTAGAGGATGGGAGAACGGGATCTAGATGGAAACGTGGAAACGGAGGTACGAAGTAGAGAGAGCATTCGATTGGCGCGATGGAAAGCGAGAAGAGGGAATTGGAGGGATTCAAAGCGACGGAGAGCGAGTCCACTGCACGTGAATGAAGGAAAGGAGAAAAACGGGAAACGTGGAACGAACTGAACGCGCAGTTCTCGTCCTCCATCGCGCGAATGAACATCGAATAGGAGCAATTCACCGCTTCTGTGCAATGAATTTAACGAGCCATCAGATTACTCGGAAGGGAAACCTCAAGAATCACCGAATCCGACGGCTTTTCGACATCAAAACTGCTCACCAGCTTGATCGACGGGAGAATCATCTGTCCGATACACGTGATTCCCACTACGCCTCACTCCAAAAACCCGATCACACTTTTATTCGGGCTCACTGGAAGCAGCAGATCGTCCGCGTAAAAAGACGATCGCAGTTGCATTCCTTCGGGCAAATCTTCGTGCGTCAGTGCGGAATCGGCGATGGAATGAAGCGGAAGATCGGCCGAACTGGACAGCGAGCCGAAGTAAGAGAGGAATTCGATGATTGGCGGAGCGATGGTGACCGAACTAATCTCCACGCTGATTGTTGCAGTGAGAAGCGATTCTTTGTGCGACGTGAGGACTGGAGAAAGCAGGGAAATGCGACACACCGGGAAGGAAATCTCCGCCGCTTTTTTATGTGGTTCTAGTTAGTAGAAGAAAAAAGGATTCTCGAACGGTGAGCGTCTGCGTAGACTTGAATGGAGCCTGGGTTATCGACATGGACGACGGCTTCGATCATCATCTTGTCGGAGAGTTCGGGAGGCGAATCCACGGACGCTTCGTTGGGGTAGAAGGAAGAAGAGTCGGGATTGTCTTGAGGGGTGGAAGAGGAAGAGGAGGAAGAGAAAGGAGGAAGACGATAAATGTAGTGAATGAGAGCGAAAACGGATTGGTCGATGCGAAGTTCGGGAGTTGTGATTCCGACTATTCGATCATCATTCAAAGCAGAAAGGAAACGATTCAGCTTGATCTGCGGGTTGTAGGAACTGAACGACTCGCCATTGGTGAGCGTTTTCCAATAACAATTCAGCAATATGGACTTCAGTCTACCTCTCAATCGCCTTCAGCGACCCATACAAGAACACAGTGGTGGCTTCGTTGATGTAGGACTGCAGATTGATCAGACGACTCCACACATCCTCCTCAGCATGCGAGATCACTGCCGCCTTCAATTGCTGAAGCTTCGCAGTCTGCGATCGTCAGACCGATTCAATGCTTACCATGACCATGAGGGAATCGTGCTGACGCAGCACTCGCTTCAAGCCAAAACTGATCTCTGAAATATGCAGAACGAGGCTTTGATGCGTGATCGATTCCACGATGGGCTTCGTCATTAGCACCATATCCAAATCAGTGAGTGCGATCTTACACACAAAGCTACGAATGATTAAAAAAAGCTAGAAGAATGAAGAGTACGATGATTCGATCGTGTTTTCGAGAGGAACGACGGATTGCTTCGGGGCTGGCTGCTTTGCGATTGGATTGGGAGAGCGGATTTGATCCAGCCAGGACAACAGAACGATTTGGAAGTTTTCGAGAGCGAAGAAGTAGGGATGGTTGAGTGTCACGCCTAACTTCGACTTGGAATCTTCCTCTTCGTATTGAATGCCGACTTTCAAGAACAGAGAAGACAGATAATAGGCTATGCAGTAGACGCAAACCAATGCGGATTACTCTTCTTGACGTCTTGAGATCGCGTGTAATTGATTGGCTGAAGCGTGTTATACAGAGCGATTTGATCGATCAGAATCGACAGCTTCCCGTTATCTCTCCTCCTTCTCTCTCCCTACCTGCTTCGTCATGCTCAAACTGCCGCCCAAATGCAGCCCCGTGCAGATGAATTGAACCACGTTATTGTTCCCATCCACCGCCGCTTTGACCACCAAATCCACTCCCTTCAGCAGCACTTTGCACGTGTACGGCTTCACCGTCTTCGGCTCCAGCTTCTCGTCGCGATGCTCCGCGTTGAGGAATCCTGACGGCCCGCTCGAAGCCATCGCGGACTGGAACGGATTGGAACTCGACGTCGCTGAGGGATTGGAATGGAAGGACACAAGCGTCGCGGAATAGTTCAGATTTCCGTCATTGGCAGGCTGCGGATCCGTGTAGACGGGAGTCTGCAGCTGCTTCACTTTCTCCATGATGTTGAACCACTTATGATAATGCTCGGTCTCCTTCACCATCTCCAGCTGCAAAATCAGTTTGTCCTACCCGTAAATTCCTTCCATAAGCCTTACCGTAATGTCCATCATCATACTCACTTGTCGACTTGTCAATTCCAGCTTCAGCAGATCCACTTCCAGCTGCACGGCCGTTACATCTTCGCTTACCGACACCCCGCCATCGCTGGTGTACACCGACGGAGCGTGCGATGTGCGGCCCGAGATGAGCGGCAGTGTCGCGGAAGAAGGGAAGCGCGTGTGCATTCGCTGCCGCGAACTGTTGAGCGATTGCTGCGAGACTTTGATCAGCAAATTCACTTCGGGGAGCTTGGAAGCGGGGAGAAGTCGCTCCGATCCGCCCGAAATCGGCTTGCTCAGCTCGATTTCGTGTTCGAGAATAAGCAGGAATATGGACTGCATGGTGTAGGAGGCCGTGAAGTCGTGAAGCGTGTACGTGACGTAGAAATCCGGAATGAATTGGATCTGAAGCGAGCAGTCGCGGACCGTCATCGTTATACAAACGTCTCGCTTCCGACCATCGCCCATTTTCACATCGTTCCCCGCGGCTCCCGTCGATCCCACCAGGGTCACGTTCTTCTTCACCGTATTCGCCATGCGCTTCATCTTCGTCGCGCCTTTCTGGAGGATGTTCTGATGCGTTCCGCCTATGAGATCCGCGGAATTGCTCATTCCCATCTGCCCCATCGTGGTAAACGAAGACGAAGATCGATGGTGCCCCGCGATTTGCGTTTTAAACTGGTTGTATTTGGAGTAGGCCGCCACGCCCTCGTTCACGTAATCGATCAGCAAGTCCTGCAGTCCGGAGAACTTTTTCAGATAGAGCGGAAGGGTGAACAAAACGGACTCGACCGAGATGTTGGGACACATCGCGCTTTTGCTGATCGGAATGTACACGTTCGCGTTCTCAATCGATACGAGAAGCTTGTCGCCAAAGCTCTCTTTGCGGTGTCGATTGTGCATCACGGCGTCTTCCACGACGATCATGCTTTGAGAGAGCTAGGCATAACATAATAACCTCGTTTCCAACATCGATCATCAATGCCTGGAACGCCTTTCCGGAATCGTAGTTCTCGCGAACGGGATCGTACACACCAGGAGAAGAGTGATAGGACAGGAAAACGGCTTGGTTTTTGAGGCAGAGAGTGTGAGCGATCTCTTTGGAATCGGGCAGGAAGGAGAACGAGGAATCGCGAAGGGCGAATTGGAACACGACCGCCGACTTGATCCGCAGCCGCTTCTTGCTTCGCTTTGTGTCCTCTCTGGAGGTGATTCCCTAAGATCACACGCTTTTCTCGTGTCTACATAGAAGGAAGCGAAGGGCGAAGTGGGCGCGGGATCGATGTTATACACCATGGACTGATCGGAGTCGCTGTCCTGACTGATCTCGTCCGGATTCTCCTCTAACTGCTGATGAATGTTGCGACGTTTCTCTTTGCGATTGGGCGACGGCTCCATGAATTGGTGATAGAACAGCTCGCCCAGAAGGGAAGAATCGAAGATTACTGGACGTTACAATAACACAAGAAAAGCAAACGGAAGATTCCAGTGCGATGGCGTCGATAGGAAAAGCCGTACGTCTGGCAGAGTCGGTATTTTCGCATCTCACAATGCGAATTGAAAACAGGAATTTCGGTACTGTTCGACTTCAACAACTGCTGCAACGTCTCCTGTTTCTGCAATTCTAAGAAGGCCTCGACGAGTTGATATCCTTCTTGAATGAGTCGCGGGGAAATCTTCACTAATCGTCACACCGTTCCTCTCAAAAATACCGTCGAAATGGTTGTTTCGCACACTGGCATTCACGTCTTTGACCTACGCATCAGTCTTTCCTTTCCATAATCGACTCCGTCGACGACGTTGAATGACTCGCTGAGATCGATGTTGAACTGATGGTTGACCAATTCGAAAATGTTTCCAGTGCTTTTTGTGCTGTGTGGATCGTGGAGCTTCAAGGAAGGATTGATGATCAGATTGCAGTTCAGAAGCTGGAACGACAAATCGATCAAAGTATCGGATTGGCCTACGCAATGAATGGATGAAAATAGAGAAATACGCTTCTGTGTGTTGATCGTATTCTCCGAATATTCGCTTAACAGCATCACCGACATCATGCTCTTTGTATTCGGCGATGTTATCGACTCCAATAAATGCTCATAGTCCGTCGGAAGCGGCAGACGCGACCCCAGAAGCGTCGAATAATCCACGTCCCACTCCTTCTTCTTGATACACCCGGAAATCAGACGGTTCACTTCCTGCACGGCATCCGAAATCTCGCGGCTCGACGTGCCATTGCACAGCATGTACAGCTGATAGGACGCCACAACCGTCGGCCATCCATACACTACGATCGATCCAATCCGCAGTCCAAACGCATAGGCGAAAGCAACGTCGGGTAGATATCGTACTCGTTCACCGAGTCTTCGTTTCGCCGCAGTCCTCCTTTTTCTTCGGTGAGTCGAGGAAGCTATCCATCATCTCTCCATCCCACAATCACGTTTTGAAGCAGTCCGTACTGAAGGAAGGACTGCTGATAGCGCTCGCACGCGCTGGTCATCCGGAGCTTCATCACGATCTCTTCGATCGCCTGCACAACGCCCATTCGCATCACCACATCCGACGTTTCCTGCCTCAACTCCAAGAGCTGCATGCATTGAATCAGCATGTCGCAGCTGAACTTGAGCGTCACGTTCTCCATCTGGATGTTGAACTTCTCGTTCTTCACCACCGCCGTGTCGTTATTTGCACGCGATTTCATTTCCAGGCTCAACGACGACTTCGAGTTCAGATTGATCAGCCCGATATTCAGAATCATCGGACTCAATCGCAGCGGTTTCAAGTTCGTTTCCTTCAGGTAATGCGGTGCAACGAGCTGGTAGTTGCAGCACACTTTCACGTTGCTCACTTTCACAACCTGCGAGCCCAAATTTCCCTCGTGAAGTTCCGGCGATTTCTGCACGTTCACGCCGCGCTGCGAGCTCTGCGTGTTGTTGATGCGCGAGATCTCCTTCATGAAGTCCTCGTCGAGCGTTCGGTTGATGTAGATGATGTTCTCGATCTCCAGACCCATGATGAGCAAGTGCATGCCGCTTCGAGAGAGCTGCTGCGATTTGGGAGGCGCGAAGGAAGGGTTGTAGGGAGAGCAGGAAGGTCGTTCTTCGGTTCGGAACAGTGCGTCCATGTTGATTTTGCTGCCCGTTACGATGAGATTCGTTTTCTTCGCGGCGGAAAGCGGATGTTGCCCGCCTGGATTCGATTTCATTTCTCAAAAATTTACTCGTCACGTTGTACTGGAATTGATAATCCTCGCTTGCGGGCAGCGGCATCTGCGATCGGAGATAGCGCTTGCTCCATCGACTCAGCACCGAAATCGAGGAAACTGGCTCGTTCATTGGAATGTCCGCCAGGTCGCTCAGCACGTCCAGCAAATCTTCGGAGACGGTGATTCGCGTGTTGTCGTCGAAGTTCACTAGAATCGTCTAGCGCTCACTTCTCTTCTGGAGGCGTACCGTCGACGGATAGAAGCTCGTGTCCGTCACAGAGCGAGGCTTGTTCGTCGGTCGTTCCATCGCATCGTTTTCGGTCAGCAAAACGTGAGAGAGATTGTAGAGCTGGTCGAATAGGTTGGGATTCACCGTGTTGTTGGGGATCTTGCTGGTGTTTCCTCCGATCCAATACACTACAAATTCACTCGGATGCGTTCGTTCTACTTCGAGGAATGTCGTGAACGCATTTGCATACGATCGAAGGTCGTGAAGGCTTTCTATGCGTCACACACAGCACACTCGCCGACTGCACGCCACAACGCGGCATGTAGGAAACCGACCATTCGCACAGCACGTCGCTGAGGATCGATTCGTCCATTTCCTCCTCTTGCTCCTGTCGCTCCACCGGGAGATCTACCGATCATTAGTCCTCCCAGTCTCCCACCGCTTTCGCTGGACTCGTCGATGCTCTCAAACGTGACGGTGCGTTCCTCCTCACTGCTGTCTCTAATGCTTTCGAACTCGTCCTCCGACGTGCTCAGAATCGACTCCATTTCATCGCTAATCGCATCGAATTCACCCGTCTGCGACAAACTCAGCGGCTCGCCCGCCTTCTTCAGCGACTCAAACAGCGCGCGCTGATCCTCCTCCGATCCGAAATTCTGCGACAAACGCTGCGAATGCGCGCGAACCAATGGCACTTGGCTGGACTCGTTGTTGCTGAACTGCATAATAAACTGCTGGCGAAGCTGGATGTTCGCTGCGGAGTGGATTCCGCCCACGGCTTCTTTGATTCGGCGCGCGAGATCGTTGCAGAGATTGTAGTGATTGCTGTATTCGTTGTAATGACAGTCCAGCGCCATGCCGCGGTTTCGCTGCGTGAGCAATCGGCAGCGATCGACGGCCTGAATAAACGCTTTCTGGAGCGAAGACTCGCGCATTTCGACGCCACTGCTGTATCTACGATCGATCGGGGAAATGGAGAAGGCAGTACATCGCGATTCGCATCGTGCAGAGCACTTCGCCGATCCCTAAGAAGCGTTGATGGCTGAAGCTATCGAGAAGAGTTTGCTCGTTTTCGGATGGGGAAGTGATAGAATCTTTTAATGAGGACGTCGGTCCCGAGACGTAGTCGACGCCTTTCAATACGCGCAGAACGAGCGTGGGAACGTTGACGATGAGGCGAGATCGCGAAGAGAGCGTGATGATGGTATCGAATTTGACGGAAATGGGGTTGGGGATGGAGAGTAAAAACACGTTGCTCAGCGAGGAATAGCGAATCAGCTTCATTGGGATGGATTTGCAAATGGAGTTCGGATAACTGACCAAGACAGTCACCGAAGGAATGCCGACTTTGATGTCCGAAATCATAAAGCGGAACATGTAATGCATCGCCAAGTCATAATTCTCGTTCATTCGATCCATCGAGATCATCGATTCCGGCGTGGACACATAGCCGAACGTTTTGCTCCGCGTTCCCAAATTGTCGAATTCGTCGATCGCAGCATTCAGCGACTCCACGATATTCGGCGAGCCCTCGCCTTCCTTCTCGTTGTTCATATCGATCTTCACCGAGTTCCCGTCATCCTCGTCCAAATGAATCACGCACGATCCAGACCGAATCCCATATTCGCGATACTGTCTCATGGGAACCGTCGGAACGGGCAGTACTTTCGGAAGCTGCTGGTCAATCCACGCATGCAGAAGCCTACTTTCGGCTTGTAATCGTAGTTAATGTCCGCAGCAGCGATCGGACTGCTCGATCGTGTGTCGTATCCACAATTCGGGAAGAACAAGATGGACTGCGTCTCCTGCTTTTTCATCACGGCGAGGAGCGCGAGATTGTCCACCTTCCCGATTCCGATGCATTTGCGGAAGGAGGATCGCGTGATGATGAAGAGATAGACGTAGAAGACGCGGTCGAGAGTGTAGACATTGAACGAATGCTCGGCGTGGAGGTCGCAGACCAGCTCGGACGTTCCCTTCTTTTTTAGCTTGACTCCTTCGGCTTGCTTCGAATACGTGCAGTAGAATTGCTCATCGAAAACCATGGTGACGTACACAGACACCACTTCATCGGTCGACGGAATAAACGGAGTGAAAAGCCGCAGCGAATTCAGCGAGACGCTCAAATACCCCAGCTATACGTTCATTCGCTTGAACCAGGCGTACAAACTGCGATTGGACGCGATCTGCATTCATCGCAGCGTCAAAAGAGAAGAGCCAGTTATCGATCTGATTTATAGCGTGATTCAGCGATTGGGCACTCAGCGATCCATTCAATTGGCCGATATCCGCATCGCATTTTCGATAGTACGTGATGATTGGATAGAACGCATAGGCGTTATTTCTATCATAATAACACAATTAAAAACACAAAATCGTACAGCTGCTTTAGATGGATGTGAATCGGATCGAGAGTGAGAAGATTCTGATTGGGAGTGGAAAAGGGAGTGTTCTCAACGCATGGAATAATAATATTGATGGGCGTGGTCGATAGATTCATATCCAAAACCGAAGGATTCGTTGCGAACTCCACGCTACACGACGAAAGCGAGCACAAAATCGAGTTGTCTTTGCTGGGCTCGCGAATCATCGGGTTCGACAAATCGCCGTGATGCGAAGGCGCGAACTGCAGAGCCGAAGGAATGAATAACTCGCCCGGCAGCTCGATGCGGACTTCTGTTAACGTGATCGTTGTGAACGAGGTGAGCTGGATCAAAACCCGATCCCAAAGAGTACAATATTCACCTTATGCTTCCGGAAATCGTTCAGATACTTCAGATAGAACGCCATTCGGTTGTTGTTCTGCATGGCCGCGTACTCTTCTTCCGTGATGACGTACTGATTCACACCCAAAATATTATTGATCAGATTGAACAGATGCGAATAGACCTCGCCGTAGAAGATTAACCGCGGGGAATCGATCCCAATCGACATATAAATCGAATCCGAAACGTCATCGGAGACCTCCGGATGCGCGTTGTATTCGCCTTGAATCTGAATGTACTGGCAGCCCAAGAAATCCGTCGTGTGCTCGCCGTCTCCATTTCGAATCTGCCCCACGGGATTGCGTCGATGCGGCCTGAATGACACCACGATCGGGTATTTGCCCTGGTCATTCGACATGTCGCCGAGCAGAATGGAGAACGCAAAGGTGGTCAGCGCGTTGTAGTGAAGCTGCGGAGCCGAGATGGTGACGGCGAAGGAGGAGAGGGTGAATTGGAGATAGTCGTATTGATCAGTGAGCGTAACGTCGTTCACGACGTTGTCTTCCACTGTGGGAATGATGAGGCTGACATCGGAGACGGACACGGAATAACTGAACGTTACAAAAAGGGAATTGGAAATCAAACATGTTTTCGCTTTTGCAAAAATACTCGTAGGCGTGATTGGCGTACATGCCGAACCCAGCGAGCAGGTCGATCACCATGTTCACGAACGTGTAATAGAACGTCATTTTGAACCCATCGATCTTCACGATGATCTGCGTTTTGTACAGCCCGGTGAAGGAGAGCGGGTATTCCATTAGATAATCGATGTCCATCGACTTGATTTGAATCACAGAGTCGATGTATTGCGGGTCTTTCACCGTCACGTTCTGGCTTCGCACGCGGAACGCCGTGACGTTGTCCGATTCCTTCAATAGAATATTCGGGATCGTCACTTCGATCACCGTTCCCTTCCGAAACTCCAAAAACAGCGATCTAGCCACTAGCATTCGTCCCTTCTCTCCTACTTCGATTCAAATCCGTGCTGATTGCTCTCGCTGATCGGTCCCTCCACCGACCGCACTTCCTCTTTCGCTCGTTTCAAATCGAACAGCGGGTTATCTGGCGTCACCACAACGCCTACACGTCAATTTTCATCGTTGCTTCCACTCGTCGACGCCTGGAATGGGACTCGCAGCAGCAAATTCGACTGCAACGTGATCGTGCAGCGCGTCTCGAACGGCTCGCGCGTAGCTCCCACTTTGGGCTTGTACAGCTTCACATCGCCGTAATACACGGGCAGAAAGTAGTGAACCAGGTTGAGCAGAATGCTGTTGATGTACGGACCGTACGTCAAAATCGCGCTGTAATTGGAGTACTTCGCGTCATTCATTCAAACACAAACAGAGTACATAGGTGTTCTGACCCTCGATCGAGATCTCCAACGCAAACTGGGGAAACGTGGAAATCGTGGTCGAGGTGATGGTCCCAGGAGCATCCATGAGGAACGTCAGAACGACATGTCTACATCGAATTCGATCGAATCGACGCACTCTCCAATGAACACGGCCGGTTCCGATGAACCCGAGCCCGATCCCCCCGATTCTTCGCTTCGCTGCTTCGCCTTCCCGCGCCTTTCCCCGTTCTCGTCCTGTCCCTCCGTTTCTCCGTTCTCTCCCATCTCCTCAGTTTCCCCGGTTTCCCCATTTTCATGGGTCTCTCGCTCCGGTTGTTCCGTTGTGTACAATCTTCGCGTCAACTCTGAGTAAAGAAAAAAGCGCACCGGCTTCCTTCGCGCCACGTGTGCACGTCCTGATCGATGCCGTTCTTCAGCTCCACGAGCGAGTCTTTCATCTGCCGGAAGGCCAGTTTGATCCAGGTGAGCGAGTTCATCAGGTTCACGTGCTGCGCCGCGTTGGCTCCGTTGCTTTCGCCGTAATATCCGGGGTGTTTCAAGCACCGAATCTCCACGCCCGTGCAGTCCGCGCCCGTGATGATTCGGTAGAGATCGAACCCGCGGTTTTCCTAAATTGGAAGCGGAGAGGAGAGCGACTTTGATGCAGTTGCCGCAGAGGTTGTTGAGGATGCAGCGATTGGAGTGGACGGTGATGAGATACGGTTCCACGGGGGTGCCCGCGTAGATGTTCAGACTGTGGACGACGACTTGGAAGGAGTGAAAGAGTCGGTAGATCAGAGGAAGCGGGGCGGAGGACATCTGAGTGTGAGAAACATAAAGGAGAGAGAGATGAAACGTTAATGGGAGGAGGTTGCCGCTTCAGGTTCTGCTTCTCGAGTTTTCGGAGCCGCTTTTGCTTTTCTCGGTAGTCTTCGGCTTTCTTTTCGGCGGGGATGGGCGTTTCGCCGGGCTTCTTCTTCTTTTCTTTTTCTTGCTGAGGGGATGAGCAGGAAAAACAAGAAAACCTACCTCGTCGTTCTTTTCGTCAAGGAACTCTTTCATCATTTTGTGCTACTTCTGAGAGACGCTTCCAATCACTACCACTTGCTTGTACTTCTCCTCGTTGCCATAAGCAAAGATTTCGAGTCCCTTGGCTTGGATAGACAGACACTTGTCAATCCCTCCCCATACATGAAACATGATACTCACATCGAACAATTCGACTAGGAAATCCTGCGTACAATACCTGCATATTAGCTTTTATGAACGTTTCACTCACTTTACACGCGTAAAACGAAGAACGCCATTCAGAGGATAGAAGTAAATGCTATGAATACTGAGCTCTTGGTCTTTCAAAAAGAGATTTATCAATTTAATTATGATCCAAGTTATTACGATAGGTAGCTGGCAATTAAGGAGAGTAAACCCGATTATGCAAAGGATATGATATACACGGTCGCTATGATTGCGAGACCATACAAAATGCACCAAATGCCGACGCCATAGGGGATCTCTTTATTGAAGTAGAACTCTTCGAAAACAATCCACCATGGAATAGGCTCTGGTGTTGCTGTTACGTTCATTCTATAGAATCCAATAGATCAGTAAAGAATTCCTTTAACAAACAATTTTATTGACATACCATGCAGTATTACATCCCAAAAATAAAAAACAAAATTAACCAGTGCATTTCCCCTACCATCACACAAAATTCAACTCCACACCAACACCCTCGCCATCTCCCCATCCCGTTATTCTTGCGTCCTCTCCTGCTTCTGCTTCTGCATCTCCTCCCCGCTTGCAGCCGCCTTGTTCTCTGCGCCTAGAGTACTCCCAGTCTTCTCTCCCTGCTTTGCATTTCCAGTTTTTTCCGCTTCCATCTGCTTTGTTTGCCTCTCTTTTCCCTCGCTCCCCCCTTGTTCGCGCTCTTTCTGCGTCCTTCTCGGCTCCCTTTCATTCGATGCCGACAAATCCTGCCGTTGCAACCTTAATTGCAGTGGCTCGGGCAATTGCAGCTGGATCGGCGTTGCCGACACCAATTCGTATAGAGGGACGCTTACAAATCCGCAACAACGCAGCTGCGCCGTTTCAACCGGCGTTTGGACGAAGCTGAGAGGCACAATGCCCATCGGGGTGTTCAGGAGGGGGTAATCGAATCTCCGTTTGGTAGACGAATTGCCGATGGGCTTCGAGATGTGGATAACGCGGTTTTGAAGGTGACGTTTGGCATTAAAATGGGGCGTGTGTGAAAATGCGCTATCTGGAGAGGGACGCTTGAGGTAGAGCGAGTGGAGAAGACGCTGGTAGTCTTGCATGGTTAATACTTTGATGTTGCTAGGGAAGGGACTGTTCTGCTCGAAGGACATAGTTCCATCGATTGCATCGATAATGCTGGAGTCGATGAGTTCGCTAAATGGGAAATGGTGGATAAACGTACACGGCGGCATTGAAGTGCTGTGAAACTTGCCGAAGATTGGAAGGCGATAAATTGTCGCTGTTGTTTTCGTCATCAAGGTAGTTGCTAATATACTAAATGTGATCACCAGAAATGAAAAGGGTACATATGACACGTTTTCAAACTCAATATCCGTCATCGACTCCTTCCCAAATATTTTCTACGCCTCGAATATATTAATTTCACCTACAAATCTTCTGTATAGCTTAATCATCAATTGTTTCCACAACATTCCAGATTCGGTCTCTAGAAATACTTCAAAATTGGCATCCTTTCCAGATCCATCTTTTACATAAAGTTTTGCCTCACTGTACAGCTTTTCAGCCAAAGATCGTTCAATCAACCCGATATTTTTGTGTTCTGCGCATAATTTGTCATATCTACACAAAGATAATCGAAGAATACCATACCTTGAACAGTAATATTCATCACTCTTGTTTCCAATTCGGGGCGATATATATTTCCATCCTCCAGACCCGAAATTCAATGCCCACTGTATAATCACTTCGTCCTCCATTTATAAACTGATTGTATATCCGCTGCAGACCGTTTGATTCCATTTTCGT
This sequence comes from Blastocystis hominis, assembly GCF_000151665.1. NCBI lineage: Eukaryota > Bigyra > Opalinata > Blastocystidae > Blastocystis > Blastocystis hominis. Next base: position 204,866 of record NW_013171823.1, read on the forward strand.
TTTATTTCGTATTCAACAAACAGATCAGCAGCAATCGCGGCAGTAGCAGTGGTAGCAGCAGCGGCAGGGCTAGGTTTACCAGCTGAGGAAGTCCTCCTCGATGGGGGTTCCGGCCTGGAGTTCCTCGGCCTCTTCTCCGAAGTCTTCTTCTTCTTCTTCTTCTTCCTGCACGGCCTTCTTGGCGGGCTTCTTCGCCGCCTTCTTCTTCGGACGCTCCTCCTCTTCCTCCTCTTCCTCTTCTTCCACCACCTTGCGAGCCGCCTTCTTCACGGGCTTCTTCTTCTTGGGTCGCTCTTCTTCCTCTTCCTCTTCCTCGTCGTCGTCATAGCGCGACGCCTTCTTCGCGGGCTTCTTCTTCGGACGCGGACGCTCCTCTTCCTCCTCGTCCTCCTCGTCATCATAGCGTGAAGCCTTCTTCTTTCTCGGTCTGTAATCGTCGTCATCGTCGTCATCGTCATAGCGCGACGCCTTCTTCTTTCTCGGTCTGTAATCATCGTCATCGCTGCTCTCGCGGAATCGCATCCGATCGGGCTGCGACCGATTGCCCATCACGCCTCTCCGCTTCGGTCTCTACGCCTCACCCGTGCTTCCTTCTCTCCCTACTCCCACCTCCGTGATCACTTCATCGTCGAACTCCGACTCCGACTCTTCCTCCTCCTCCGACACCGCGTCGTCGTGGAAGTTGCTCGCCACCATCTGCACGCGCCGCGGCACGCGCTTCCCCACCTTCGCCTTGATTATTTTGAACAGCTCCACCGCCGACGCGCGCTTCTCCGGCTCCGGCGTCAGCATTCGCTTCAGCAGATCCACCAGCTCGGCGGAGTAGCGATGGCGCGGCGGGATCGTGTACTTGGCGCCCAGAATGGCCAGCTTGCTCGCGTTGAGGAACGGCTGCTTGAGGAACATCAGCGTGTACAGAATGCAGCCCAGCGCCCAGATGTCCGTCTTCGGCGTGATCTCGCTCACTCCGAAGAAGTCCACCATCTCGGGCGCGCGGTACATCTGCGTCGTGTACTTCTCGATCTGCTCTTCCTCGCGGTCCACGTCGTCCTTCGTCGCCAGCTTCACCGTGCCGAACACCACCGACCCGAAATCGATCAGCTTCCAACGACCGTCCTTCCCCTGCATCACGTTCTCCAGCTTCAGATCGCGGTGCACCAGAGGAGGGTTCTGCTTGTGCATGAAGCCGATCGCGTTCACCAGATCGTACATCATCTCCCAAATGTCCTGCTCGGGAAGGTACTTCTTGTCCTTCTCCAGCACCTTCAGGTAGTCGAACAGACCGATCGGACACAGCTCCATCAGCTCACGAGCCTCCCAGCCGCCGGGAGCCTTGCGCTTCTGCAGAGCGTAGATCTTCGCAATGTTCGGGTGGTCGCGCACAATACGCAGCACCTTGAACTCCTTATCCAACAGCTTCTCCATCTCGGGGGTCTACCATCACACCAAACACGCTCCTCTTACCTTGCAATCCATTCTCTTGAGCACGTACTCCTTGTACGTGTCCTCGTCCATCGCCTGGTACACAATAGCGTAACCTCCCTGTCCCAACTTCTTTTTCAACTGAATCACACGGTGACCCATCTTTAATCTTCCCAAAATCTGGGGCTGAGCAGTTTGCTTATTCTCGGTGGCCGGAGCGGGTTTACTCACGTAAGCCCTTCTTGCGGGCTTCTGGTCCTTGTTTCCCAAAATTCCTTCCTTCAAACGGAGCATTCTAGCTAATACCCTTTCGAAAACAAACCAAAATGAATAAGAAGAACATCTTCCCACTATTTGGGACCAATCCACTCAAAAGGCCCCAATTCTGAAACAAACACAGAAAAACCACTATTCTCTAAGATACATCAACGCTGACTGTCCTGTTTTCTTCAAAGCGATCTTGACGAACGATGGAACGATCGGAAGCGCTGTCGGGGCTGCTACAACTCATGAAACCCTTTCTGTTTCTCACTGGTTGTTTCATTTTTCTTTCCAAAAAGCGAATAGAAGACGATGGCGACGACGATCAGCACAACGAGAATAAAAACGAGGCCCATGATAATCTTGTCCGTCATCATTCGAACCAGATAGGTGCGAATCAGCTAAACATATTAGTAGAGTGCAGAACGATGCAAACCTGCTCCGATCGTTTTAGTTGATTATCAATATCCTGCACATTCCCCTTCATTCCTCCAATCTGGTCAGTTTGGTTCGCTAAAGTTTCTGTTGTCTCCAACGCCACTTGCTTTGTTTCGTGGAGCAATAGGAGCGTGTTCTTAGCTGCATCAATCGTCTTTCCTTGGGTCTATTCCTTGTCATTATACAGTATTGCGTACCTGCAATGCATGCTGAATCAGCATATCTCCTCCTTCGACACCATCGGTCTTCCCTTCGCCAAATAGATCCTTGCGTTCCATCGATTGGAATTGGAATTTCAGGTCCGACTGCAGCACTTTGATTCGCTCAGAAAATGCAGTCTTTTTCTAGCAATCATACAAACGCTGTATTTGCACATTTAGATAATTAAATTGAGACTCTCGCGGAAGCTTCTTGATTTGTACAGCCAAAGCATCCAAATTATCTTTTGCTTCGTTCATCTACAACTCAGCGCAAAACAATGCAAATACAAGTTTTCTTGACTCGACCAACAGCGTTCTCTTGTCGTCGAGCGATGTATCCTGTGTGATTTGCCGATAGGCACTTTCGGCTTTGGAAAGCACATCTTCGACGTCATTGACCCATCCATCAACTGCTGCCATGATTTATTGATTGATTATGAATGAGATAATGGAGATATTGAATGATTTGGATCTGGAGAGATAGTCGCCCAATTTTCCGGAATTCCCAAAAGATGAATGAACTGGAAATCGTTGCAGAATTTTATCACTTATGAGTTAAATCCCTATTCTATAGAGATGAAATTTTGTGAATCATTCGCTTGATTGATTGTTGAGAAATGTGAGTTGCTCCATTTTCATCGTCCAATTCGTTTGTGTTTTGCTTTCCACGGTTCCTTGTAAACTTTGTAAAACTACTACTATCACTCTATTTATTATCATTATCATCTTTGTGCGTAGTTAAACAAACACGCCATTGCTTCTTGCTTAATTCTTCCAATTCCCTGAGATTCTGTTCATTTGTCTCGTCCATGGTGAAATACTCGGGATCGAAGAAGCACAATCGCACATAGCCATCCTCTCCTCCCGTAATAAAGCTACGCATCACGCCTTCTCTTCGCCCTCCACCTCTTTCCATCCGGATTGAACGCCACCGCGTTCATCGTTCCGAACGATCCCTTCACGCGTCCGATCTCCTCGCGCGTCGCGATATTAAAGAACAGACTCTACTCTTCACTCCGTCCTCGCTCGCTCGCTCACCTCCATCTTCTCCGAGTGCGTCGTCGTCACATCGCGCGCCTCCACGCCTCCCACCGCCACCAAATGCTCGCGGATCGGCGACAGCGCCACGCTGTTCAGCGCGCGGTCCGTCGTGAACACCATCAGCTCCTCCAGCGTCGTGGCGTCGAACACCTTCGCCTTCGCGTCCTTGCTCGACGTCGCCAGCAGCGCGCCGTCCGCCGACTGCACCAGCGAGGTGATCTCCGCGCCGTGCGCGCTGATCGTCTGCGTGATCTCGCCCGTCTCCGTGCTCAGCACGCGGAGCTTGCCGTCCGTGCAGCTGCGGGTGAGGAGGGGAGAGGAGAGCTACGCGAGGATGATCTCGCGGTCGTTGGCGCGCCAGAGCGCAGAGAAAACGTTTATGGGGGCGGGGCAGACGTTGAGGAAGACCGTGTCCTTGCCCTCGAGGTTCTCCACGCCGTTTGAAATGTCGAAGATGTGGACGGAAGGCTGGGAGTGAGAAAGGGACCGCAAGAATACTCCTTGTTTCGACCAGCACTGGCTAATCAAACAGAGGCGCTTGTCGTCGTTGCTCACCAACACACAACGAATGGGTCTGCCCAGATTAATGCAGCTCAAAGCTTTGCCCGTGTTCACCTCCCAAATATGGCTTGACCAGTCTGCGGAAGCAGAAAAAAGGTACTTTGTGTCACCTACAAGAGTGACGCAAAATGACACACTTCCATACTAGTAACATCAAGCTGGTAGACAGCTCCTGTATGTCCGTGGAAAATGCCGATTCTTTCTCCGGTATTTGCTCTCCACATCGTCGGAGTGTTATCTTTAGCGGCGCTGAATAAAACATCGCCATCGGGACTGTATTTCACATACGTGACAGCTCTTTCGTGGCCGTGTAACAGAATGGGTCTCTAGCAGTTAAAGAGCGATTCTATCATAATACCATGAGAATAGAATGGACGAAAGTGTAAAAAACAAGCAAAAAGTGCGAATGAAACTGCCACCTTCCTAGAATGAACGATTTTTGCACAAACAAATTGCAAACAAAGGTAATAAGTTGATTACCATTATTTCGAACCACCTAAAAGACTATCCACTAACCAGCTGGTCATTGTTCTATTTATCTCCTACACATCACGCACACCCTCCACTCTTACGTGCGTCACTTCCTCAGGCAGCATCTCCATATCAATTTCCTTATATTTCTTAGACAATTTCACCCAATATCTCGCGATGAAGGTCAATTGGAAGTCATGGAAAAACTGCGCCAAATAGGATTCGGAGCTTCCGTTTTGGCATTCGCGAGAGAAATCGTCCACGATATGCGTCACAAAGTTATATCGCGCCATCAGATAGCTCGTGGCGTCCGTAAAGGAGATGGACTTATCATACGAAGAATGATCTCTCCATAAAAAGTCTCCACACTCGCGAATCGATTGAGGGGATTTCCGCTGCAGCATGCTGAGACCCATATAGCGCATCACCTCTTGACTATCGCAGAGAGCATACTTTGGATCGAATTCGTTGAGAGCGAGCTTTACAATGCCGGTATTCTCGGCAATATTGACAGTGTCATTCATTTCATCCAGAGAAAAGCGAGTAGGCAGGGAATAGTTCGACAGAGCAACACAGATCTTCCCCTTTCTCTTGAGATCTTCCAATAGACTGCTTAAATGCTGGTATAAGGAAGCGAGGTCCATACCTTGTTGTGACCTGTCCTTACTCTCCGATTCCCGTACTTTGATTGGATATACAGAGCATTGATCTCCTAAAAAATAAAAGCATTGTAGAAAATCATACCAATACTATCGAGTTTAGAAACAGAAACATAATTCTTTGCTGTAGCTATTCCAATATATTGCTGATCACTGTTTCTCTCTTTGATATACTTCCGAAGAGTGTTGTCCACATTTATCCGACAAGTCCACTGTCTACTTGCATGGACTAAATGGTTCACAGAATTAAACCCGTTTCGAATGACTAGAGATGCCCCATTCTTGGCAACTGTGATGGACATGAAAATCGAACAAACAATGATAATTTGTTGATACTACAATCCTTAATTCCGTGAGAAGCAGCTACAACTAAGACCCCCGTGGCTCCACTACCCCAATCAGCTTCCTCACTGCGGAATTTTTATGATCGTGCCATGGACACCAGACACGATGTTCTGTGGACAAATTAAACAACTACGCATCACCCTTCGCCCTCAACTCGACTTTATCGGGCCCAGAACTTGCCGCGGTTCGAACTCGTTTCATGGTCTCAAAAGAAGATTCTAAAGATCGTTTGTGTGATGATTCGTCGTCCTGTGCGTCTCCCTGAGGAATCAAAGGCACAGACGAATCTCTCTGTGCGTCTTCTACCTGACTGTCGACTTGTGTTGCCTCTTGTTCTTGCGACGAACCACTTACCTGGGCACTTACCTGCACGCTCGCTGACTCCACTTCGAGGACTGGCGGATCGTTTTCTGGGAGAGAAGGCTGTGAAGTGTGAACCTGCGGAGGGGCCGAGTCATCATAATCTAGAGGAGCGAACGGATCTTCGTCCGGTGGATTGGTGGAAGGGAAGGCCGCGATTGGCTCTTCCGAAGAGAGAGAAGGAGAGGACGGCCTTGCTGCGTCCGCTGGCGAGGCTGACTCCAGATCTTCGATCAATGGTTGTTTCTGAGCGAACTCCTCTTCCATGGCATCGCCATTGATTGATTCCTTGGAGCAGTGGTCCAGTACTGCGTCTTCTTCGGGTTCATCCTCCAGTCCATCGTTTGACGAGATTCCAGTGGGCTCCACAGAGCGAGAATGAGATTCCTTTGCGAGAGGCGATTCGTCATTCTGTGCTGGATCGTTGTGTGGCTCGTTTTCATCGTGTTCGATATCCTTTACACCTACTTCAATCGGATCTATGTCGTTTGTTTCTTCTCCTTCTTCTTCTTCTTCTTCTTCTTCTTCGTTATGAATATCATTATCATTTTCATTTTCATTTTCGTCATTCTTTTCGATCGTTAAATCTTCAATAGACGCATTGTCGGAATCGTTCTTTTCCATCACTTCATCAAGATTTGGATAAGATTCGTTCGAACTAGCATCATTCGATGATATTTCAATGGCTTCTTCCTTATCATCATCTTCCTCTTCTTCTTCTTCTTCTTCTTCTTCTTCTTCCTCATCATCATCATTATCATCATCATCTTCTTCTTCTTCTTCTTCCTCGTCTTCATCTTCCTCGTCTTCTTCTGTTCCATTATCAATATCCATATCAATATCAGGAGAATCAGAATCATCCACATCAACTTCTTCGATTTGCATTTGACCATTTTCATCATTTTCATCGTTTTCATCGTTTGTGGATTCATTTTCGGTACTTTTAGCTTCGATATCGATCAATTCATTAGAAAGATAGCCATAACTCGAGTTGTCATCCATATCTTCAATGTCCTCTTCATTTTGAGATGAGGATTCAACTTCGTCATCATCACCATCAACACCTTCCTCTTCTTCTTCTTCTTCATCCATATCATTTTCAATTTCATTTTCATTTTCATTTTCATTACTGTTTTCTTCTTCATTCTCCACTTCACTATGGATTTCATTATCATCATCCACATATTGATCTTCTTCATTATCATTCATATATTCCTCCTCATTCCCAATTACAATTCCATTTTCATCATCATCATGAGGCTCATTTTCTTGATTATCCACATTATCAATTTCAATTTCATGATCCATTTCCTCCTCGTTATCAATATCATTTTTATCTTCCTCATTCTCATTCTCATTCTCATTCTTATTTTCCACATGATCATTTTCACTCTTTTCGCTCTCTTCCTTGTTTTCTATATCATGCTCATTCTCAATTTCCTCTTCATTTTCGCTCTCCAGCTGTCTAAAGTAATAAACTTCCTCCAACTGCTGGCCTGGCAATTCGCCATTGTTATCCCAAGCACTCAAATCATCGCCACCAAGAACCTCAGAAAAACGAAACACTCCTTCGTTTTCACCATTCTCATCATTTCTTGCTTCCTTTTCAATTTGGTTTTCGTCGTTCACATGTTCGGTTTCATTATGAAGTATGCTGCTATCCTCTACATTCATATGGCCATCCATTTCAGTTCCATTCTCCACAATCTGCGTGTTCTTCGTTTCCTGAACACTCGCAATTTCATTATGAGCGACTCTATTTTCATTTTCATTCATTGGCAACTCTTCATTTTCCACTCCTCTCACTTCTTCTTCTTCTTCTTCTTCTTCCATCTTTGCTGATTCATTCACATTCTCCTTCTCTTTATTCCATGAATCCATTTTCGGTTCTTCCTTCAAAACTGACTTTTCGAGTCCAACTCCACTGAACGAAAAAGGATACATTTCATTCACAGACTTTTCCATTTCCTTCTTCGGTTCAGATTCTTTTTCCTGGACATTTGGCACAACCTTCAAATCCTCATCACTCTTTGCCTCCAATTCCAACACATTTGCATTTCCAATCTCATTTTCCAATCCCTCTTTTTCTTTTTCTTTTTCTTCTTGTTCTTCTTCGCTTTTCTCCTTCTCCTTTTCATGCTCTTCAGGATTCGAAGCTTCCTCCTCCTCCTCCTCCTCCTCCATCACATATCGATCAATCGCCGAAGCAGACAGCAACTGCTCCTTCGACATGTCATCCGCATAGCTCACTTCGCGTCGCAACAGTCCCTATTCATTAGAAACACACAAAAGAAGAGTGTTCTTACAAAGGAATGCAGAGAGGACGAATAGTTCCACATGCCGGCTCGACGACCGCATTCGCGACATTCCAATTCGTTCGGATTGGATTGCTCCCATCCGAATAAAGCGAGCAGAATGTGAGTAATGATACGGTCGCGCGATTCCTGGCTCTCGGTTTCGGAAACGCCCATTTCTTGCATGTAGGCCTCGATGAATAAAGATAAAACGCCAGAAGTATCGAGAGCAGCAAGATCGATATCCACTCCGATATCCTATCCGTTAGAACAAAAAATCCAAAAGGAACTACAGAAGAAGTTTCGAATGACGCCAATCTGCTTTCAAAATCAGTAAGCAATTGAGAACGAGGAAGGAGAAGAGGATTCGTTAGATTTTCACTTCCGTGGATATTGTACCACGGACAAAGTTCTTGATGACGTAACAACAAATCGCTGTGGTATTGCTTTACACAATTATCGACTGCCGCCCTACTCAGTGACTTGTCGATTTGAATAATGATTCTCGATTTGCAACTACGTTCAACCATTGCAATTAATCTTACATTGGGCACTCCAAAGTGTTGTTTGCTACATTTACCCATCCATGGGAAGCACATTCAATCGGACTCAGTTCTTCTGGCTTTCCGAACCAGGTAAATACCGAATAGGACTCTACAATAACAACGAGCCAAATACACTTTACTCAAACGATCTAAGTATTGCTTTCTATCTAGTGGGTTAAATGTAAGCTGAGAACCTAAATAACATCCTTTGCCTTTAAGAGTACTCGAATCTCCAGTGACAATACCCCCGTTTGGATTTTGGACGAATAAATTATTCCAACTATCAAGTAATTCTGATATTCGTTTGATGTGCTCCATACTATAAACACTTTTTGATACTACAATGAGTGAACACGTTTTTAAAATGGGTCCTTTCCACAAGACTGTTTCTGTATTTATCTATCTATCTATTCTCACACACTTCTTTCCTAAACGTTTCTTTTGTACTCACAAAGGTGCTATTCATTGTCTCGTTTGCTCAAAGGTGTATTCAATCTGGTCGATTGACGATTGTCCGTTGATATTTCCATAAAACCAAAAGTTCCCCGTTTCCCTACTTTCGATTCTAGAACATTCGTCTTTTTCTTACTAAAAACAAAGTTATCGTTGAGGTTATCACTATGGTAATCGTCTCTACGTTGTTTTAATTCGTTTAGTCTGCCGTGTCGAGATTTATTCCCTTCGCTGATCGTGTTTTGTTAAAGAAGGTCATTCCTGTTGCTAAAGTACACAGCACATTCTCCTAGTCATGTTTAGTCCGTGGGTGGTATTCTTCTTCCCGAAGATTCTGTGCCCACTCGTAATGAGTGTGAGGTTTGCGATTGACATATCTCGGGTGAGTTTTAGGTGATTGCTGTTGGTCCTGGCAAGTACGCTGAAAACGGTAACCTCATTCCCTGCAGCGTGAAGAAGGGAGACAGGTAGTTTGCCTCAAGTTGGTGTAATGCACAGAGTGCTTGTTCCTGGATTCGGAGGCGACCACATCAAGATCAACAATGAGGATTACTTGGTCTTCAACAACAATGATATTATTGGTATTTTCCAGTAAGTTCTGTCTAATATTGGGTCATTCTGTTTGTTTTCACATATTTCCGCCAAGACGAGTCAAATCTTGTCGATCCCTTTATGTCGAAGCGAGAAATAGAGTCGTTACGCCAAAGTCTGAAAACTGCGAAGGAGAAGGGAAATCAGCAGGAGATTGTTTAATGTCGATTTACGTTGAATAATGTATTAGATAGTGTGCTGCAATGCTCTAGCGGAGGAATATCACAAGCGTGGCGATGAAGAGAGCTTAGAGAGCGCTATGCAATATCACAATATGGAATTGGAAACTTGTAGGACGATTAACAATGTGCGCAGCGCCATAACGGCTTTACGCTGTCTCGGAGATTGTTCTCGAGAATTGGGTGATATCCAGAATGCAAAGCGCTATTACGAACAAGCTCTATATCTGAGTCGTGAGAACTGCAGAACTGTTGATGATGTGAAACAAGAACATATTTGTTCATCAAAAAGTGGATACCGATGGCATTGCTAATAGGTAGCGGCGAAGGCAGAGCGTTCATTTTTATCGACTTGTCAAGATGTGCCAAAGTTAATGGAATACTATCGGTCTTTGTGTAATTTGGGATTAACCTATTTGAACGAAGTATTTTTAAGCGAATCTCTGAATGTAGTCTGTTAAAGATACAGAAAGGGACGATAATGGTGTGTCCGATTTCCATATCATGTATCGCTCCATTCCCATTTTGCGCAGATCGCTCACCTGCATTCGTGTTGCTGAGGTAACCATTCCGATTTCCTATCCAACTATCTAGAAAATTCATCGACATCAGCAGCAGAGCTACGCAGAAGAAGAGAGAGAATCGGAATGGAAGCGAACTCTCTCCGAAATCCTCACGTTTCGCTGCGACGCGCTAGCGAATCTCGGGTTGGCTTACGAAGACGCGGGCGATTTGCGTCAGAGCACGCAATATCTCTTTCAATGTGTGTACATGAAGGAAAGCTTCGAAGAGCTTCCAGAAGAATACCGCGGGCAATACGCGTTGACGTGCAGTCGAGCCAAGCATTCGCTGGGTGTGTGCTACATGAAGATGCGAATGAACGACGAGGCTGAGAAGTATCTGCTGGAGGATTTGCGATTTTGTGAGAAGCGAAGATTGCAATCGCCTCCTTCGACTGAGTAGCGAAATGAATGGAAAGCGCTGAGAAATAGTCAGTTTAACAAGGCGTGTGTTGCGGAGGGACAGACGCATCTTACGTTGGGAACGCTGCAGCTGCATCTGCACACGACGAATTCGTATCAGCAGGCACAGCGCCATTATGAATCCGCGGTGAATTTGTTTAAAATGGTGGGAGAACACATTCCGAAATCGTATGTGGCGGACGCAGAGCAAAACCTGAAAGTGTTGCGGAGTACTCGCGAGGAAATGAGCAAGCTGAAGAAGAGAATGGAGGAAGCGGAGGTTTGTGAGGATGCGAAGCAGCGCTGGGAAGAATGGAAATCGATTTGCGAAAGTGTGATGCGATTTGAGCAGTATGACAACGAAACTCCGTTTATGAAATATCGGGATTGTAGTGATATTCTGTTTGGGAAAAAGAGTTCGGAGTATGGAGACTCGATCCTTCTCTATGCGGAGTATTTGTATTACTTGTACAGTGCGGACGAGGAGCCGGTAAAACTGAATGTGGCGAAGGAATCGTGCGAAAGTGCGATTGGTAGGATGTTTGTTGGTGTGAAGTTATGAAAAGAGATTTTTCGTTCAGATTCGAACGCAGACGTGGTTTCCAATTTCGATTCCAATTCCAATTTCAATTCCAATTTCAATTCCAATTCCAATTCGCTTCGCTTGGCTTCGGCTCTGGAATTGTATGGATCGGTTCTTTCCGCCATTCGAAATACTGCAAATGATCAAGTAGACAATGCAATGAATGGAGTTGAAACTAGTTGGAAATGGATAGTTATTTGGAAGCGGCTTCCATTTTTGCAAAGTTTTTACCCGAACAACTCACGGCCTATTTGACAAATCTTGAAAATTTGCTAATTACCTTTAATCGAGTGGGATTGCGAAATCGTGCTCGATCGTTAAAGGAGCGAATCGATGAGTTTGGTTCATTTCATTCATTAAAGGAATAGAGTTCGAGAAAGCCACAGAGCAACAGAAATCGAAGCTGCTAATCCAAGGTGCGATCAGCAAGGTAGTCGTATTGAATGTGAATGGATGAATGATAGAAGATTCGCTCAAAGAGTCTTTGAATAACGATGGTAGAATTTGAGAATTAGAGTGAATTGCAGAATTGGAAACGAGCGGAGATTTCAACGATCAGCTTTCTGTATTTTCGGAGCCTTTGGGAGAGGAAGAAGAACTCTTTACCCAAGAAGAGGATTCATGTCGTGTTGTTACACGTCCATCCAAAATGATTGTGAATGATGATGATGATAATGAAGACGAGAATAATAATGATGAAAGTGTTGGAGAAGGAGAAACGGATGAATCCTTGTTTGAAGAAGAGGCTGGAACAAGTCATTCCATAGAAGAATCGATGCTTCTGTCTCAAATAGAAGCGACCAATCGAAACCCAATCAAACAAGCAAAGTTGATATTTAAACTCGGGAGTTTTTACCAGGAGAATGCGGAATACGAGAAAGCGGTTCCGCTGTTTTATCAGATCCAGCGGATTCTGCGTCCGTTTCCTTCGCACGAAGATATCAGTCATGTAGCAGTTCGATGTTTGTCGGTGTGTCTTCGCGAGTTGGGCGATTCGGATAAAGCGGTCGATGTTCTCAACAAAGATATCGATTTGCTCGTCTACCGAAAGTCTCGGATAGCCGGAGAGAGCGAATATAACGATTACTACGAATCGGAATTATTGCGATCATACGAAGAATTGGGGAATTGCTACATCACGTATTTTGACTCTACAAGTCACTCCATATAGATTATTCGATCGAACAAAGAAGCAGGCGTTACTGTCCAGCGCTGCGGAGTGTTATAATCGGTCGGTCCGCGCCGCTCGCCATTTGCATCCTTCTTCGGTGACAGGAGTTTTGGTGAATTTGGCAACCGTGTTGGAGGAGCAACAGAAGCCAGACGAAGCCGAGAAGATCTATAAGCAGGCGATCACGCAATGGAAGGCTCCTTCGTCTGGGTCGAATGAGGCCTCGTTGATCTATTCGAATCTCGCGCGAGGGTGGTATGACTACGCGCGTCTTCAAATCAAGCGGGGTTTGTATTCTGTCGCTCTGGAGTATTTACAGAAGGCATTTGTGAATGATTGCTTGTCGAGAAGGGTGGATGATATGGTACGAACAAGCTCGCTAATCGGTGATGTGATGCTGGAAATGGCAGGACGCGGCTCGCTAAGCGAAGAGAAATGGAATGTAGAAATGAAGAAGATGGTAAGCGAGTTGAGCGAAAGAGAACGAAACGGCTCTCCGCATGAAAAGAAAATGATTCAAGACACGAGCGAGTATCTGCGTCATTTGTCCTCCATTTTTGAGTTATGGACTCGTTGGAACCAGACTTGGAAGTCCAAAACTCCAACGGAATTATGCGAATTTGTGATTGAGTCGCTCGAACTTCCTCCCTATCCTTATTCGTTATTACACTTTATTCTGCCAGTGATTGCGCAGACCCAATCCAATCTTTCTCTGTCTGTAAACGACTCTGTAATCAGCGTTTCTCCTATGAGACTCGCAGAGTGGCTCACAGTCGTCACGATTGCAGTGTTGGTGGAAGAGCAGCGCTTTAACCAAGCGATTTCCTTGCTTCAAAAGAACGTAACGTTTTTATCTTTGTCTCCTGTGTTGCCTGCTCCTTCGCCTAGTTCGATATTGAACTCGTTGAAGCAGAAATTGCGTCAGCGACTAGTTTTCTGTTCAGAAACTTCGACACACTCTGCAGATGTGTCAATGTCATTTTCTGAAGCAAAAAGTTGCTATGATGCGTTACTGCGGACTTTTCCTGAATTGGCAAAAGAACGAAACGGAATGGAACACAATGAAAATGAGGAGGAGGATGAAGACTTGTCTCTTTTGCGAAAGATTCGATGGAACCGGAATTTTTTACCCGCAAATGGGAATGCTGACAACATGAGTCTCGCGTTTTTACAATCGGTGAATCGTGGAAACTCGCGGTTTTCACACATTCGGAAAAAATCAAACGAAGCTTTTCGAATCCAATACGAAGATCCCGTTCTTGTCGTTCCCAAGAGACGAGTTAGAATCGAGAGAAGTCCTTCAAAACGAGCGAGACTCGAGGATTCGCCCCTATTTGATCAACCAGCGCAGCAAATACAACCAGAGAAATCGAATCAGCCAAATCTTCCCATGGAATCTTTTCCGCTGAATCAGCCAATCCAGTCCGCGCAATCGGCTCAATCCGTGAATTCCAATACATCCATTCGAATTGATTCCACGATCTTTTTCTGTGGAAATCAGGATCGTTTCGAAGACTCGATTCCAGTGGCATTTACTGAAGACTACGATTACATTTGCAAGCGTTTAACGGATCATATCAAGTCGCAATACGTAATCCATTGGAATGAGTTGTGTTATTTCTAGGGAGTAACCGTGGAAGTTTTGCGAGTACTGAAGAACAATCAGATTATATGCGATCAGTCCATTCAGTTGGAGTCAGGCGATCAGATCGATATGTATTGTTCTCTTTCTTCGGACAGTTCCATTGTGGAAGCGTATCAAGAGATTATGAAAACGTACCAATACCGAACAGCCGGCATGTATCACATTCTCGAATCGATCGCGCAAACTCCGACCTATTCCACAGTCACACACATCAAACTGTCGCAATGCGGTCTTGTCGACGGAGATATCTATCACTTCCTTCTTCCTCTGCAGATTCCGCTGAGCTCGCTCACGAAACTTGATTTAAGTGACAATCAGTTAACAGATATGGCAGGTACACTTCTTGCATTGTGGATTTTGAAAGGAAACTGTCCGCAGCTTCGAGAGATACGACTTGGAGGAAATTGCTGGCATGATCGAGGATTATCGCATCTGTTTTTCGCTTTGAAGGATCAAATAAGAATCGATTCGATCGATGTGACTCGATTGAGAATTGATAATGAAGCCATGGTGATGTTAACATCTCTCATCAAATCGTTTACGCCTGTGATTCTTCCAGAATCTGGGTCCATGCAGGGTCTTTCTCTTTGTTTTGTTTTTCTTTTCTTTGTTTATGCATAGCTGCAAAGTATATGGCGATGTCTCCGATTGCAAGAAAGTCTTTTTTGTCGTCTTTTAGTGATGTTGCTCTTGAGAATTTGGAACTTGATGGTGTTTCCATTCCGGATACTATCGAGTTTGTAAGTGCTGAGGAAGTGGATGAAGGGTAGCAAGTGATCAGCAGTCTACGCGATCAGAAATTGCTAAAGCACTTGTCTCTCACGCATTGCAGTCTGGTGAGTGTTTTGGAGTTGAATGATTCATAGAATCCTCATGTTTTTTATACTCTTTTTGCTCCTGAGTCTCTTCCTTCTATCCAATACATGAATCTGAGTAGTAATCAGAAAGGAGATGTCGCTGTTCAAACGAAGCTGCTGGAAGTGGCTATCGCCTTTGTTCAGTCTCGTGAAGTTACTGTAGAGATGAAGGAGATGAACTTTTACACTGTGCTACCAGATTCAGTAGCTTGTAAATTATTATTATTGTAGTGTGTTTGTTGTTTAACAATGTATTGTGAACGATTAGAATTGCTTATTCATGATATTGAAAGGGCTGTTGTCTGCGTCGAAAAATAAAACCAATATATACAAATAGTGATTAGTGAAACAAGTCATGAGTGTCGCTTTATTTCCAACAACCAAATCACCACCAAAAGCATGCCTATCCAATCCATATCACATACACTCTCTCCAGCAATACGTTTCTCTGAGTTCACATAGAAATAAAAGAAGATCGAATGCATATATAAATATACATATCTTCGTCATGATATCAAGTACATTGACAAGTGTAACGAATCTGCCCTTAGAAACCGAAACGGAAATGAATCAAGCAGAGGACTTCTTCAATAAGATTCGAAATAGCCAAATAGAAAGAATGCTGTTCCGTCCATTCTACCTACGCCTCGTTTCTGTGATTGAAATTGTACCATTTTGAAATGGATGCTGATGTAGACATTACTAGTTGTTTCATTTATCGGATGGCCCCTCCTAGGATTTGCATTGCTTCCACTCACCACAGATCTCGTTGAAAACAAAAAGGCATTGTGCATTGTACCTGTTGATTTCCGATTTCATTTCTATTAGTACCAAAAATGGAGAATGGTGATTTTAATTGTATCATTCGTACTATTTTTCTATCGTACTCCCTACATCCAGTTCGTCACCAGCAATATGAAAACATACCGAATGGACGACGGTGGACTTGAATCCTATTTCAGACCTTCTTTTGTGATTAATAGCAATGTCCTATGGATGTGGGGACTGCTGCTCTTTCAAGTACGCTAAGTCTTCCAATGCTTATTAGGCATGGGTGTACATGTTGACGATCAATGCAAGCCTGCAGGTGCCTCGAAGAAAACAGTACAACATAGAAGAGACTGCTTCAGAATCTGAGCAAGATGATCAATTCCTTGTTTTTTACATCACCTCACATCAGAAAGTTGTCTAGCACTCCATGAGTGTTCTCCACAGTGAACCACAGATTATGCTGATCCTTGAACTATCATAAAACTGGTTGCCACCTCACAACTTTCCACAAAGAGTAGGTCATAATGTGCACATTCTACTGGCGAACTACCACAAGATTCAACTAGGATGAAACTCCCAAAAAGAAGAGTTGTGCACGTGAAATGATTGGTCAGAATGATTTAGAATGAAACTCCGGTACCACGAATTTTGTGGTACTTCATAATTTTTATGGAAATCAAAGAGAAGAATGTTGAGCTTGTGAATTTGAGCGTTGTTTCTCCTGCTGGAGACGTAGAGGTTGTAGAGTGTGTTGATTCGTAGAATGCCGAGCTTTATGCCTACCCGCCAGAGGACCTTGAGGCTCCCTCTGCTGGTAAGACAGATTGCCTTTTTGACTGGCAGTTCGAGAATGACGGTGCCAAGTCCATTAATCGCTTCGGCGGTATTGAGCATTTGATGAAGACCTTGGGAACCGATCCCAAGAAGGTAGGCTGTGTGTCTGTTGCGTAATTTGTTTAGGGTCTGACCACTGAGCAAGCCGAAGATCCGAAGCGAGTTGAAGTTTACGGCAGCAATCGCCGTGCTGAGGTTAAGGGAGTGTCATACTGGCACCTGATCTGGGTGGGTATGCATGATATTACGATGATTCTTCTGACCTTTTCCGCAATCATTTCCATATCTCTGGGAGTATACACCGAGGGATGGGAGACTGGTTGGTTCGATGGGTCCGCTATTATTGCTGCTATTCTAGTTTGCTTGAATGTGTCAGCTATCAACGATCTGCAGAAAGACAGACAGTTCCGTATTTTGAATGCTGCTAATAACCGCATGATGGTTACGACGATCCGAAATGGAGAGAAGTGCCTGATTTCGACGGATGATTTAGTTGTGGGTGATATCATTCAGGTTTCTGGTGGAGACACTGTGCCCGCAGACTGCTACTATTTGAATGGTAGCAACGTGAAGATGGACGAATCCAAACTGACTGGAGAGTCCGATCAGGTGGATAAGAACGAAGTGAAGAATCCTTTCCTTGTGTCCTCTACGGAGTGCCACGAAGGTTCTTGCACGGCGCTTATCGTGGCTGTGGGTCAGCACAGTGTGTTCGGACACATGCGAGCCATGATCGAGTCTGAGGGTGAAACCTATACTCCTCTTCAAGTAAAGTTGGCTAAGTTGGCTAAACAGTTATCTCTGATGGGTTGCTTTATGGGTGTTATTACTATGATTTTCATTATTGCTATGCACTTGTGGCATTTCTTCAGCGGCGAAGGTACTGTTGATGTGAATGGAAATCCCTATTGGGACAGCAGTAACTGGACCGCCTTGGTGGATGCTTTCACCACTGGTGTGGCGATTATGGTGCTGGCCATTCCCGAGGGTCTGCCCTTGGCCGTCACGATCGCTCTCGCCTATTCGGTGAAGCGTATGATGAAGGATAACAACTTGGTGCGTCACTTGAACGCTTGCGAGACCATGGGAGGAGCGAACACGATTTGCTCGGATAAGACGGGAACGCTGACGCAGAACCAGATGACCGTGGTGCAGGGATGGGTCTACAACGATAAGAACCAGACTGCCTTGCTGAACACGCTGAAGTGTGGAGACGAGGCTGAGTACAACGCTTTCATTGCCAAGTGCGCTGAGATTAATGAGCAGGTGAAGCAGCTGCTCATGGACAATGCTTTGCTGAACAACGAGGCCTATTTGACGAGCAACGAGCAAGGAAAGGAGCGCGGTGTTGGATCGGCTCTGGATATCGCTCTGCTGCGTTGGGCTCGACTTCTGAAGGTGGATTACAGTGCCGTGCGCGAGAAGTACCCTCTGCTGAACGCGGAGTCGGCTGCCGATGCTACGGGAATCGTGCGTCGCTTCCCCTTCCACTCCAACCGCAAGCGAGCCTCGGTGCTGGTGCGATTGGCCAATGGCAAGTATCGTTTGTATGTGAAGGGAGCGCCCGAGATGGTGATTCGTCTCTGCGATGCCGTGGCTCTGCAGGACGGAAGCGTGAAGCAGCTCACTGGAACCTTCCAGGAAGATAGTTCCGGCAACGTGACGGGCACGGGCTCGCGCTGCAAGCTGGTGAAGCACTGCATCTACCCGATGGCTAGACAGGCGCTGCGTGTGCTGGCGTTCGCCTACCGTGACTTTGATTCGATCGAGGACATCGACAAGACTGTGCAGTACCCCACGGAGGATCAGAAGGGAGTGGGCGAATGCCCGGTGATGGAGAACTTCCTCACGCTGGTGGCGTTCCTGGGCTTCCAGGACCCCGTGCGTCCCGAAGTGCCTGAAGCCGTGCTGTCTTGCCAGAAGGCCGGTATCTTCGTGCGCATGGTGACGGGAGACAACATGGAAACCGCCAAGGCCATCGCTCGTCAGTGCAACATCTACCACCACGACACTTGGAAGGACCCGAACGGAAGAGAGTGGCCTGCTGGTCGCGCGATCCTGGGTTCGCAGTTCCGAGAGATCGTGGGAGGACTGACTCTGCCGCCTCACTTCTATCATGAGTGCCACTGCAAGGACTGCTCGAACGACGAGTACTTCGTTCCCGACTACAAGACTCCCGATTACCCCGTGCACTTCGGCTATCCCTCGATTGTGGGTCACAAGGATCACCACTGCGCCGATTGGACCGAGGAGGCGAAGAAGAAGCGCGGCAGCGATCCCAAGAGCCAGTGCACCGAGGAGTGCAAGCAGCGTGGCTGCATGTGCCAGGTGAAGAACCCCAAGGACGAGCGCCAGCTGCAGCAGTTCTATGTGGTGAAGAACCAGGGACAGTTCGATCAGTTCGTGGACACGCTGCAGGTGATGGCGCGTTCGGCTCCTACCGATAAGCACTTGCTGGTAACGGGTCTGATGGAGCGTCATCAGGTGGTGGCCGTGACGGGTGATGGAACCAACGATGGTCCTGCTCTTTCCAAGTCCAACGTGGGTTTCGCTATGGGAATCACGGGTACCAGCGTGGCCAAGGACGCTTCGGATATCGTGCTGATGGATGATAACTTCATCTCTATCGTGAAGGCCGTGATGTGGGGACGGAACGTGTACGACTCCATCCGCAAGTTCCTGCAGTTCCAGCTGACCGTGTCCTTCGTGGCTTGCAGTGTGTCGTTCATTTCCGCTATCACCCTGGAGGAGTCGCCTATGACGGCTGTGCAGGTGTTGTGGATCAACTTGGCTATGGATACGATGGCTGCTCTGGCTCTGGCCACCGAAAGCCCGACTCCCAAGCTGCTGGACCGTTTGCCTTACAGCAAGACCGAGTCGCTGATTTCCCAGACCATTATTCGTAACATTATCGTTCAGACCCTTTGCCATGTGATCATTTTGCTCCCGATCGTGTACAATGGTCATCGCATGTTCAACATCCCGATTGGCTCGATGCTGGGAGTGGGTCATACGCCTACTGTTCATTATACCCTGGTGTTCAACGTGTTTGTAGCTCTGCAGATTTTCAACGAGCTGAACTCACGTCGAATCAACAACGAGTGCAACGTGATGGAGCACATGGCCACGAACACGCTGTTCTGGGGCGTTCTCATCCTTTCTATTGTACTTCAGGTTCTGCTTGTGCAGTTTGCCAATACCTTCTTTACCACGCATCCTCTGACTTGGCAGGAGCATCTTTTCTGTATTTGCGTGGGTTTCCTGTCGATTCCTCTGTACCAGTTGGCTCGTACGGTGCCTACTACTTGGTTCCGCAGTTTCGGAGGTGGTAAGGAAGTCAAGTTTGATACTAGCTCGCGTGACTACTTGATGAGAAGAAACGATCTGTCGAATGCTTCTCTTCGTAGTGTTACTTCAGCCCAGTTTATGAATACTCCTTCGACTATTCCTAACTTGTTCTCTAGTATTCGCAGAGTATAACTGTTGTTTATGCCAAGCTTGTTTGTTTGAGACCTGTTGTTGTTATGTGTCGGAGTGGGTAATGTGTCAAACATTGTTTTGGATGAAATCGTTATCTCTCTTGTTTCCTAATTTGGACCTGAATCAATACGTTGTGAGCGATTCTAGGATCACTTTGCTTGAGTCACAAGATCGCAAGGAAGTCTTTCACTTCTTCGCACCTCATCAAAATGAAGTCCTCACTGTGGTCTACGAGAAGGGGACAGAAAATGGGAAGGCTGTTCTGGCTATTAACTCGCTCTATCAGATAAGGTGGAAAGTTGTCGACGGAAAGCCGGAAGGTGAGTATGAAGTGCTTAAGTTTTGTGTTTGTCGCTGTATCGGCTTCATAAATGAAGATGGTTCTTTTGACAGACAATGTTATATAGAATGCAGTTCCAAATCAACGATGGCTGTTCACTGTGATCCGACTACGGGTAATATCATATATCGAGGAGGAATGGGAAGAACACGTTTTGAACGTGAGGGCTTTGGTGCTGTGTATGATGGTGTGAGTGGGAATCCTTTGTATTTTGGCATCTTTTATCATAACAGATTGTATCGCATCTATCAGAAGTTCATCAATGGCGAGTTTATGGTTGAATATGCATACGAAGATGACAATACGCTGTTACATTCAAGTCAAGAAGGGATTGCTCGCTATATAGAGTCTCATCCCGCTCAGCCAGAGGGAACGATTGTATATCGTGGTGGATTCAGACCTCAGCCGTGCTTGTTCTTCATGCGAAGTGGGGAAGGGTGTGAGATTCGCAACGGTGTGACACGCTATGGAATTTGGAGAGGAGATAGATGTATTGAGCAGTGGAGTACCAATATGGAGAATGTGGTGTTTGATTGTTTAAAGGGATATGTGGCGAGATCCGCAAAAGACGAGACTCCAAGAGTGAAAGATGAAACGGATGTGGTTCGTGGAATAGATGATGGACCTATACAACTTCAAAAAGTACCACCCTATGCTGAAAAATTAATTAAGAAAGCTGATACAATGTTAGACGAAGTAGAATCTCCGTCTCCTTCAAACACGATTCATCCTGGTCCTAATTCTGATGTCAAATCGAAGCCGGAATCGACTCGTAGTGCAAATCCTAAGCCAGCACCTACTTCGAATAACGTTCCTAAGATTGTTTCCTCTTTTATTCCTGGTTCTTCTCACTTTACTCCAAGTGCTTCTTCATCTTCTTTGGCTCCTGCTCCCACGAGTGCTCCCACGAGTGCTCCCACGAGTGCTCCCATGAGTGTTTCTGCTTCCATGAGTGCTCCCACGAGTGTTTCTGCTTCCATGAGTGCTCCTACGCCTACGCCTACGCCTATGCCTATGCCTATGCCTATGCCTATGCCTACACCTACTCCCACTCCCACTCCCACTCCCACTCCTAAACCTGCCCCCATAAGTGCCCCTACACCTGCTACCATTGTAAAACCCTCGACTCCTCCTCCTCCTCCTCCTCCTTTCTCGAATTCTGTACCTTTTGGATCCATAAATCATCAGTTTGTACCTTCAAACTCGGCTTCTTCGATTCTTCCTCCAAAACCAAATACCAACAGTACCTTTTTCCCCTTCACTACAAAAACGGAAGTTGTCACACCTGAAGAGATGAATCAACCTCCCCAAAGCGCAAATACTGTCATGAAGAAATCGCATGAGCAAGTTTCACCATCACCATTTGTAAATGGATCAACGGTGCTTTCGGAATCATCTCTTAATAGTTATTTCTCGAATTCGAATCAACAAAACGTTTCTCCTAATGCTTCGGTTGATCCCTTCATTCCGAATAGTCGTTCGAGTGGAGGTCAGTCATTGAGTAAAAGCAATAGCCAAAGTTCGATTAGATCATTCGAGAGTGTGGACAAAAGTCAATCCAAGGCAGCGATAAAACCTTTTATGAATGGTGAGAACCCTATGGCTAGTCCGTTCATTCCAGGGTCCTCTCATACATCGCCTTTTGGATCTTTCATTCCCTCTCTACGAAATAAACAATCTTCTTCTCCAATGAACGAACAAACGCAGACCCCAGTGAATGAGTCTACAGACGAGAAAGACGTTGTCATTTCGAGTTTCAGAGGATTTCAACAAATTCGCAACATGATCGTTTCTCTTACAGTGACTGGAAACTGCTGTAATGAACCGGAATGCAATCGCTTTGATTTATCAATGTGTGCGAATTTGAAAACCATTCGGATTGAAGACAATTGCTTCAGGTATGTGACGGAGGTGAGTCTAAAGAAAATGGAATGTTTGGAAGAATTGTCTATTGGAATGAATTGCTTCCAAGGCATTCAAAACGGAATTGCGTCGAAACAATTTTGCTTGGAGGAAAATGATTCTCTTCTGACGCTTAAGATTGGAGCCAACTCTTTCGTCGATTACGATGAGTTCATTCTAAGAGGTAGTTGATACATGCATTCATTGAGACAAAGATATGGAGGAACTTTCTCAAATCGAGTTAGGTGAGAATTGCTTTCAATCGATTCGTAATGTCGTTTTGGAGAGTAGTGGTGCATTCCTGTGTGTGACTGTAGATCTCAGCTCGCTTTCTTCAATCAGTTTGAATAAAAACACTCTGTTAGGAGATGAAACGAACAAAATTGCTAATCAAAATCAGGTTAGATACGCGAATCAACTTTGGTTTAAGAGTTGTTGAAAGTCATGACAAGTAAAATGTAGACTTGCAATCGTTGGAACATCTTTGTAACCTCTCAGGTCCCTCACTTGTGTATTTTGGACGGATCGTTTGCCGAAACGTCACCAAATTAACCGAGAACGGGATCCAGCTCGGCGATTATGGCAGCTTCAAGTACATTCAAGATACAGATTTCAAGAATGCGAATGCTCTCAAGTCTTTCATTTTGCATCGCACTCAGCAGCATTCGAATTGTCTTGTTTTCTACAAACACACAAGGAAGAATCGATTTTTCGAACAGGAACGCTCTCTTGAATGACCTGCTTCCAATCGGCCGATGTATTGAACCGTACCAGCAATTCGATCACTACGAATGAACCCTTCTTTCGCTCTCGAATACCGTTGTTCACTGTCAAAACGCGTGACCCATGGAACTTTACGAGCTCCAACGGAAGCTTCGCACATCGAAATCCGAGTCGTTTGGCCTTTTCGAGAGTTAGGAATTTGTAACGATTGCGATCTACAATGCCCCCGATGATGTAAATCTCGTCTTTCTTTAAATCTTCCAAGGTTTCATCGCCATCAGCACTCAAGTAAACTATTTTGTCATGAGGATAGTGGAATCCGTCTTCCTGTTCCACCACTTTATCAATATCAGACTCAAATCGCTCGGCCTATGAGTCAGAAAGAAACAGCCAAACCCACTAGCCAACTATCAAACCCCTTAATTTTCTCCAGTTTTGTTTTAACCTCGTCCTTCACGCTAGTGAGGACCAGACGAAGAGGCTTTTCGGCACGACGAATACAACCGTAAGAGTACATTACCTGCTGAACAAGACTACTCACCTCATTGGGACGCATCAACTCTTGGAAGTCCAAATCTATCACAATACGAGGACTTGTTTTCAAATCCTCCAACCACTGTTCCTTTCTCTTTCGGTGCTCCTCCTTCAGCCTTGCACGCTCTTCTTGTGATAAATCATCTATGAAATAATGAACATTATTCGAAATGACCTTGGACAGGCTGTTTTACCTGATTCTTTGCCTTTTCCTTCTTTTGTTGCTTCTTGATCCGTTTCTTCTCCTCCCAGTGCTTTTTCAGCTTTTCAAACTTGAGACGCTTTTTTTGCTGACTTTTACTAAGCTGCTCCGATTGCTCCTTCTCTGGATCATCCAAAACTTCGTTCGTCTTGTCGTTTTCTTGGGTAGGTGGGACATCACCTTCTATGTTGTCACTCCTACACGATGAGACTACACTAGAGACTCTTTACATTCCAATAGACTCAAAAAGGACGTGCTTCACAAAACTTTGGTATTCCACAATTCTGGACTTCTCTGACTCACAAGCAATATTCAAGGAACCGAAACATGATTCGAGTCTCGAAGTTTCTTTCGTCTTCTGCCGCACTCCTCTGCCGATCGAATGCTTCTGTAACGAGAACAACTTCTTTGCTGTTTCAAACCCCTGTTTCTTCGGTTTTTGTTCGTGGATTCGCTGGAGAAAAGAAGAAAGGAAAGAAGCAGGCAGCAGCACCTGCTCAGGAGACTGTAAAGAGCGATAGTTTGATTCCTATAAATATTTATGTTGGTATGCACTTCTTTGAAGTTCTGACTGAAAGATGGAAAGGATCCCGAAGTGTTACCCGATGATCAGTATCCCGAGTGGTTATGGCATATGCTTGTGATTTCAAGTGATAGTGGTGACGTATAGGACCCTAAAGTGACTCCTGATGAATGGGAAACGCGTAACTATGAGGGAATCACCGAAAAAGATATGCAAGCGTACTGGAAGCGTTTTGTATTTATTGTAGGGTGATTCGTGTGCGAGCGGCAATTCGTATCAAGGAGTTCAATATGTCCAAATCAAAGTAAACTGGCAAATGAGTGGTGAAAAGGCAAGGTTATTTAGTAGAAAATATGGTTGTGATGTTTGTTTGAAAGGAGTGATTGATTTTTTGGTGAGATATTGCATTACTACTACTACTACTACTACTACTACTACTACTTAAAAAAGAAAAAAGAAAATTGGAGGAGAGGGGCATCGATCCCCTTACCTCTCGCATGCTAAGCGAGCGCTCTACCATCTGAGCTACACCCCCTACAAACTGTTTCCTTTATGCTACCTACTTATAGAACTAATCACATTACACATTCAATTCTAAAACCATCGCTCGGTATGAGTATCTGATGGATATAAAGTCCTATTCGTGCCTGCAATATAATGGTAAGATCGACTTTTGTAGAAATGGGGAAACTCGTAATAGATTTGGAGTATATTTTGTGTTTTTTGCTACAGTTGACTTCGATTTGTATTTTATCGAATGGGACAAAACGCAAGCTCAGAAGAGAAGGTTGATACCCCAGGTGTCAGTGGGGGCAGCCCTAAACCACAAGTCAAGCATCGAAACCATGAGTTCTTCATTTCGAACGGAGACCTTGAAACAGTTGGAGACCTGGATTCCGTTCTGCAGGCTATTAATGTTTCCCCAACTCCGGAGGGTACGTTTCTTTCCTTGTCTATTATCATTTAAGATGATAGCCCCTTCAGTCCAGAGGTGATTGAAGTGAGCGGAATTCAGTCCCAGCGAGAAGCAATAAAGAATGTCGTGAAGGCTCGTTCTAACCATTTCATTCGAAGACTTTCGGCAGCTTACCCTGTACAAGAAGATGACATTTTTACCTATGTGCGTGTTTCAACGATGATGAAAGTAGTTGAGTACTGCGACACTGGAACTCAACTGACGTTAACCATGGTGAACAAATACTTTAGTTCCCTTATTGCCACCACTCGAACGGAAGCGGACATCGTGTGCCAACCTGGCTGGGTCGACGCCATCAACCGCAGTCCCTTCCTGCGAACGATCGTGCTGCGTCGAGAGAGCGCTCCTGACGACATTCGTCGCTTCTGCCGCATTATAAAGAATGACGGTTTCCCCGAGCTCACCGATCTGAAACTTGTGTATGTGGGCGAGGAAAATCTCCACAGCATCCTCAACGCGTTTCAGCAAAAAATCTCCCGGTCGATCCGTCTGAACATTATTTCAAAGGATTTCACCGCGGGAGTGACCATCGCCGTCTACGATTTGACCCAGCGCGTCTGCTACTCGTTCGCCGAGGCCGCGCAGGAGAGTCTCTACTTCGTCCTGGGCCGTCTCCGCCTGATAACGGACGACGTGGAAGGCATCGAGCATTTCTTCAAAACCGTGGACTTCTCCTCGTTCTCGCGTCTGCAGGAAATCACGCTCTCGTCGTGCCCGCTGCAGAAGCGCGGGTTCGAGCTGTTCATTCGCTCGATGTGGCCGGAAGGCGCGTCCTCGAGCGACGTGCCGCCGGTGCGCGTGCTGCGCTTGGACGAAGTGCAGCTTCACAACACGGCGATGCTGTCGATGGCGTCCGTGATGAACCGAGGACTCTTCGCCAACCTGGAGGAGCTGGATTTGTCGTCGAATAAGATCTCGGAGAAGGGGATCCGCCTGCTGGCGGACGCTTTGTCGAACTTCGCGTGTCCCAACCTCAAGAAACTGCTGCTCACAGACAATTTCGTGTCGGTCGGGAACATGGTCTGCCTGTTCTCCGCGCTGAAGGACGGCTGCTGCCCTCTGCTGAGCGAGCTGGAGTTCGGACACACCGGCATCGGGCAGGAGGATCTGGAAGCGTTCGCGGAGTATCTGACGACGCCGTACGCGGAGAATCTCTCGCGTCTGAACCTGAGCAACAACCCGCAGGTGACGGCCGCGCTGCCGGGACTGTTCGAGGCGATGGAGAACGGGTCGAGCGAGAGCATGAAGACGCTTCTGATGGAGGGCGTGTCGCTGGCGCGCAAGGAGATCGAGGGACTCGCGCGATGGCTGCTCTGCGGGAAGGCTGCGAAGCTGCGCGCGCTGATTCTGCGGTGCAATCTGCTGGACGAGGGCGCGTTCCGCGTGCTGCTGGAGACGATGATCGATGCGCGCTGCCCGCGACTCAACGCGCTGGATTTCAGCTCGAATCTGATCGGAAGCTTCACGGAGGCGGACTGGCTGCCGCTGCTGTCGAAGGACGGCGAGGAAATCGTGTTCGAGCAGGTGGATTTCTCGTTCAACCCGCTCTCGGACAACGACATGCGGCTGCTGCTCATGTTCTTATCGCGCTTCTCGCATCTGGAGAAGACGCGTCGCATGGCGTTCGCGGGGAATCAAATCACCGCGGAGACGTTCAACTTCCTCTTCAAAGCGATCCCGGAAGACGTCAGCTCGCTCTCCTTCCTTTCAATCGACTCCTGCTCGCTCCAAGGCGTCGGACCCTACTTCGCAGACTTCCTCGCGAGCCGCGCCGCCTCGCAGCTGACCTCTCTGTCGCTCCGCGATTGCGGATTGACGAAGCGGGACGTGCTGCAGATTCTGGATGGGCTGGATCAGGGAGCCTGCGCCATGCTGAGCACGCTGCGGCTGGACGGAAACCCCGAGATCGATAACCAGTTCGTACAGAGGATTCTGCAGAGTATCGGGGAGAAACAGTCGCTTCCGAGCTTGACGAGGCTGGAGGCCGGATACACGCAGATTAATGGGGAGGGAGTGGAGATGTTTTTGAAATTCTTTAAGGAGCACGCGACACGCTTGCAGTCGCTGGATCTGTCGAGTATTAATATTAGCTCGGAAGAGAAGGATCTCTATAAGCAGCAGATGAAGGAGTTTTTCTCTGGTCATTGTAGTTTCTATTTTGTTTTCTTAAATACATTTTCAAGGAAGAATGAATAGACAGTTTAAGGATATTCCATCCTACCAGGAATCAGTAAGGTTGGCGAGGATTAAACATCTAGGCCGTTCCTGCGGATACAATTAGCTGCATTCATACTTCATGGAATAGTAGTCACTTTGCTCTGACTTCTTGGAACGGAGAGGTGCTTTTCGCTGAATTGATGTTTGACACATAGGTGCGTTGTTACCAGGTGAATACGGCAAATGGAGGGATTCGTTCGCAAGGAGTTAGCTCGATATCTCTGGGAGTTCCGGCTACTTCCTGTTATTGGAACACGGTTTCGGCGTTTCTTATGCATCGAATGTAGAATAATTCACAAGTTTTCGTTGGAAGTGGAGACGGAAAAGTTTTCCTTTGGAATTTGGAGTCTGGCTCTTCGAGTCCCCAGCAAATTGGTCAGGTATTCTATTTCGTAATTTCTTTATCGTTTCCAGCACCAAGATGGAATCATTGCAATTTCAATCAACACAAAGACAAATCTGCTGACGGTCGGAAGTATTGATGGCGACGTTGGTGTATATGATATTCGTTCTCCCAACTCTGTTGTATGGCAAGTCCCTCTCGTTCTTTACACACTAGATTCATCTAAACGCCAAGCGCTCCTTAACAGCCTTGTGTAATGGGTACCGCATCCCCTCCTCTTTTCTATTCTTTTAGTGTGGACACCTCTCAATTCGCCTTCACAAACGGAAAAGACATCTTCATATACGATCTCTGCAACCCATCGCAAGCTTTTAAAGTGCATGTTCCGCCATCCTGCTCTCTAGACCTACTCCGTGGATGATAAAGATGCCTTTGCCACCTCGCTCGCCTTCTCGCCTACCAAGTATTTCGCGTATGGCATGATGAGCGGATTGGTGGTCGTGGAGTTTTTGTAGGCTCGGTGTTGCGAAGGTCACACGCAGAAATATCCCGTACAACGGTACAAAGAACGACACGCTTCGATTCCGCGTGGGGAAGCAGAATAATGTGCAGCATACCGTCTCGGGGTCAGGAAGGAGGAGTGTTTTGACGGCGTAGCATTTGCTTCCACAATCCGAGCGAGTATATTTTGACAGCGTCGGGAAACGGCTCGCTGGTGTTGTGGGACTGCGTGAGTCGCAATCGCGTGCAGGACTTCGAAAAGGCGTAGAAATAGAGGAGAGGGATCGAGACAAGACAATCCAATGTGACGCATGGAATCACGGCGTGCTGCTGCTCGTATGATGGATCGCTGCTGGTGTATGCGAAGGGGTATGGATGGGATTTGGTAGAGCAGAGAAGGGGGCGTGAAGGGTAGGGAGCGCCGTCGACTGTTCCCTCATCGTATCCGATCAATCAAAACGTGGAGTTGTTCTGCAAACGATTAAATTGGAGTGTTTGTTAGAAAAAAGGAGAAAGGAGGAGGAGGAGGGATAATAGATCGTGGAAGGATGCGATCACTAAGTCGCCCTGGCTTGAAACTGAAGGACGATCTTTTACTCCTGTAAAACAGATAAAGGCGTCCACTACGTCTTTTGTTTCCAGATCCGTTGCTCCGTCACCGATCATTACGCTCTCTTTCTCTCCAATATGGGCGAAAACCTCTTCAATTTCAAGGCATTTGCCCCTGGGATTGTTTATAAGCCGAGAACGATCAAAGCCACTGTATAAACCATTCGAAAAGTAGATTTCATTACACAAAACATGATCGTGTGGAATACCTAGCTTGTCGCTCACTGGAAATACAAGCTGATTATGACACTGAATACAATCATACATGTGATATGCCTCCGCTCACAAGATACACCAATTTCCGGTTGTTCTGCAAATAGGAA
This sequence comes from Blastocystis hominis, assembly GCF_000151665.1. Classification (NCBI taxonomy): domain Eukaryota; class Bigyra; order Opalinata; family Blastocystidae; genus Blastocystis; species Blastocystis hominis. The sequence continues at coordinate 234,182 of NW_013171823.1, forward strand.
ATAAACTCTTTCACGCCAGATGTGAGGGTCGGATTCCAGTTTCTTAAAAATGAAGTCATCTGCTCGATTGTGGGATGCAGCAAGTTCATTCGCTTTTCAAAACCTTCTACATAGGATATTTCGCCCGCCATTGCCCTTGGTTTGAAACGATATCCATTCTATACTGGTTAGTTATGGAGCAGACCTCCTTATACTTGCCCAAATACCGTGCGAACTCATCGAGCCCTTCTTCATGTATAAGGGTACTGTCTACATCCAAAAAGAAGCATTGCGCATTTCGCAAAACTTGGATGGCCTTTTGTGGGTGAAGTCCTTTCAAATGTGTTATCATGCTCTATATTTGGAGTGCTGAGGCTATCTCGAACCACTGATCTTTCTCCCTTTTAAAAACTATAGTCAAAAACAATAGAACAGTTCGCATTTCCATTCATTTTGTTATTATTTCGAATGGAAGAAAGTATGCTCTATGTGTTGTTTCCTATATAGCATTCAATAGACAGCCAACGCAGGAACAGAAAGCAAAAAAGGACAACATTCTTGTCAAAACCTGCATTGATCCTGTTGCCGTGAAAACATACGAAGATTTAAAGGCTCTGCTTGAAACCAAGTATCCTGGTAGATTCACCTATACACATGAGATCTATCCGCTCCCATTCTGGAGGGATGTACTATCTTTGAGTCATTTATTTAGTATAGATCGTAAGCCGTATGTGCAATGCTATTTTTGCGCTCTTCTGCTTGATTTTAGTAGCCATCCTGATTGTTCCATTTTTTCTGTGTGTCCATCCTAGATTCCCAAAACCCCTTACTCCTATCTGATCTCTAAGGAGTTCTTGACCATGTTCCGGGAAAAGAAGTTCTACATCATGGGAGTTGTGGCTGTTTTGAACTATCTCTGTGAGTATCTTCAGAAGTCGGGCGCTTTCGAAATTTATTTTAACGGTATTAGCTAGATAATGTGTGTGTAACGCCTAGATAAGCTGGTGAGCAGCAAACTGGCCAGTGGCGATTACCCTGAAGAGGAAACCATTACGAACTTCATTGACAAACAAGAGTGATTTGTTTCTTCCAAACACGTTATTCCAATCCTCTCAATTCTGACAGTCGCTTGTTTATCTCTGTAACGTTCCGCTCGATCCACCGCAGCGAGTTGTAGTGGGCATCCACGATCGTGGAGAGATTGTCCTGACGACCTGTCGCTCCGTGTTCTCCCAGCCGATCCACGCGATCCTCGATCTCCTGCACGCCCTTCTCCACCTTCTTCACATCGGAGTAGAGCTGCGAAATCTGGGTATGGACAGACTGTGACTTGTCGGTAGACTGATGCGACGCATGATCCGAGTCCAGCTCCTTCTCCATTTTCTACGAATCAGCACAGAATAAAAAGACGCACAGTCAGAGAGTCTTCAAGTTGGTCTTGGTGGCGCTTGATGTTCATGAGAACTTCTTTGTATGTGCTCTGACGATGCTATTTGTAAGGAACGCAAGCTGGAATGACCTGGATGCTGGAAATGCTGGCTTCGAGCTTTTGCAAAAGTGTGAAGTAGTTCTGGATCTTCAGATCGGTATCTCGGACTTGTCTGCACATCGATACAAACTGGCCTGCCTGTTTCTCTAAAGAAGTGTTCCAGCCTTCTAAGACCTCGCGCAATGTGCTCGTTTTCATGTCTACTAATAATATCTATTGCATCCAAATGTACCATCGGAACTGAAATCAGGAGTAGGGGAAACAGATTTGGGCGTTTCTTCAGACTTTGGAGCTTCTCCTGGCTTCGCAGCATCCGCAGGCTTCGCTCCGAAACTAAAAGCGGGCTTCGAGGCATCTCCAGGTTTGGCAGCATCACCCGCACCTCCGAAACTAAAAGCAGGCTTTGAGGCATCGGCAGGCTTCGAGGCATCAGCAGGCTTTGAAGCGTCAGCCGCACCTCCGAAACTAAATGTGGACTTAGGGGCATCAGCAGGCTTCGCAGCATCAGCAGGCTTCGCTCCGAAACTGAAAGCGGGCTTCGCAGCATCAGCAGGTTTGGCAGCATCAGCAGGCTTTGCTCCAAAACTGAAAGCGGGCTTCGAGGCATCTCCAGGTTTGGCAGTGTCGGCAGGCTTCGCTCCGAAACTAAAAGCAGGCTTGGCACCATCAGCAGGCTTTGAAGCGTCAGCCGCACCTCCAAAACTAAATGTGGACTTAGGGGCGTCAGCAGGCTTTGAAGCATCAGTCGCACCTCCGAAACTAAAAGCGGGCTTCGAGGCATCGCCTGATTTTGCAGCATCTCCAGGCTTTGCTCCAAAACTAAAGGCAGGTTTGGCAGCATCGCCTGGTTTTGTAGCATCTCCAGGCTTCGCTCCGAAACTGAAAGCGGGCTTGGCACCATCAGCAGGCTTTGAAGCATCAGTCGCACCTCCAAAACTAAAAGCAGGCTTTGAGGCATCAGCAGGCTTTGAAGCATCAGCAGGCTTCGCTCCGAAACTAAATGTGGACTTAGGGGCGTCAGCAGGCTTTGAAGCATCAGCAGGCTTCGCTCCGAAACTGAAAGCGGGCTTCGAGGCATCTCCAGGTTTGGCAGTGTCGGCAGGCTTTGCTCCGAAACTAAAGGCAGGTTTGGCAGCATCGCCTGGTTTTGAAGCATCAGCCGCACCTCCAAAACTAAAAGCGGGCTTGGCACCATCAGCAGGCTTTGAAGCGTCAGCCGCACCTCCGAAACTAAAAGCAGGCTTTGGAGCGTCAGCAGGCTTTGCAGCATCGGTAGGTTTCGCGGGATCAGCAGGCTTTGCTCCGAAACTAAAAGCGGGCTTTGTAGCATCAGCAGGCTTTGAAGCATCGCCAGGTTTGGCAGGGTCTACAGGCTTCGCTCCGAAACTAAAAGCAGGTTTGGCAGCGTCGGCAGGTTTCGTAGCATCAGCAGGCTTTGAAGCATCACTTATACCTCCAAAACCAAAAGCAGGCTTCGCTGTATCTCCAGGCTTTGAAGCGTCAGCAGGCTTTGAAGCATCTCCAGGCTTCGTTCCAAAACTAAAAGCAGGCTTCGCAGCATCGGCAGGTTTCGCGGGATCAGCAGGCTTTGCTCCGAAACTAAAAGCGGGCTTCGAGGCATCAGCGGGCTTTGAAGCATCCGTATTAGGAGTAGTTTGCGTAGTACTATTATTGCTGGTATTTGTACCAACTGGATTGTTAACACTGTTCATTTGACCAAAGCTAAATCCGCCTCCAGTATTAGTATTGTTTTGACCAAAACCACTTCCAGAGTTCGTATTGGTATTAGGTTGGTTCGCACCAGCAGCTTGACTATTATTGTTTTGACCAAAGCTAAATCCGCCTCCAGTATTAGTATTGTTTTGACCAAAACCACCTCCAGTATTAGTATTGTTTTGACCAAAACCAAAGCCACCTCCAGTATTAGTATTGTTTTGACCAAAGCCGCCTCCGTTATTGGCATTGTTTTGACCAAAGCCGCCTCCAGTATTAGTATTGTTTTGACCAAATCCACCTCCATTATTATTACTATTGTTTTGACCAAAACCAAAGCCGCCTCCATTATTGGTGTTGTTTTGACCAAAGCCGCCTCCGTTATTGGTGTTGTTTTGGCCAAAGCCACCTCCATTATTGGCATTGTTTTGACCAAAGCCAAAGCCACCTCCATTGTTATTATTGTTCTGGCCAAATCCAAAGCCACCTCCGTTATTATTACTATTGTTTTGACCAAATCCAAAGCCACCTCCAGTATTAGTGTTGTTTTGACCAAATCCACCTCCATTGTTGTTTTGACCAAAGCCGCCTCCATTATTGTTCTGGCCAAATCCAAAACCACCTCCGTTATTGGTGTTGTTTTGACCAAAGCCGCCTCCATTGTTGTTTTGACCAAAGCCACCTCCATTATTGTTCTGGCCAAATCCAAAGCCACCTCCGTTGTTATTATTGTTCTGGCCAAATCCAAATCCGCCTCCATTGTTATTACTATTGTATTGACCAAGGTTCGTTTACTGTTAGAGCTACTTGTAGATGAAAGG
>NW_013171823.1:238264-280297 GCF_000151665.1 Blastocystis hominis
GTGGGACATACCCGGGTCTGGAATCGTGAGGGTTATTATTGTTCTGGCCAAAACCAAAGCCACCTCCGTTGTTATTGTTGTTTTGACCAAAACCGCCTCCATTGTTATTATTATTGTTTTGTCCAAAACCAAATCCACCTCCGTTATTGTTGTTGTTCTGGCCAAAGCCAAATCCGCCTCCATTATTGTTATTTTGACCAAATCCAAAGCCACCTCCATTGTTATTATTTTGACCAAAACCAAAACCGCCTCCATTATTGTTATTTTGGCCAAAACCGCCTCCATTGTTGTTTTGGCCAAATCCACCTCCAGTATTGTTTTTCTGACCAAATCCAAAGCCACCTCCATTATTATTATTTTGACCAAAACCACCTGCGTTGTTTCCATTCATACCGAAGCCACCTCCCCTATTAAATCCCATTCCACCGTTATTTTGACCAAAGCCACCATTATTCTGGCCAAAACCACCATTATTCTGGCCAAAACCACCATTGTTTTGACCAAAGCCACCATTGTTGTTCTGTCCGAATCCACCATTGTTGTTCTGTCCGAATCCACCATTATTTTGTCCAAAGTTGTTTCCGCCTCCAAATAAGCTATTGCCGTTATTTCCAGCCCCGGAAAAGTTAGATCCTCCAAAGCCAGTTCTGGAATTTCCAAAAGAACCCAACATGGTTTATTACTTGTAAAGTGACAACAAGAATAATGATCGGGGTTTGATTCTTTGTTGTTAATATAGATTTTGAAAAAAGATCAACGTGTAGATCCCTATTTTGTCCTTTTGCTTTTTATCTCAATTCCTGAACAAAGAATCGTAGGCAGCTTAATGAACTCTATCATCAAGCTTTTAGGCATTATTTAGATTAGACTTTGCATGGATTTTAAGTTATATACAGCCGCTCAAGGGGTAGCTCATGGATTCGACAAGTTTGTGTGCATTAGCTGTCTCTTTCTGTTTGGGGATATCTGCTTGATAGCGGGATTTATAATGCTTTTTTCTCCTGATACCAGGCAGTATAATATTCAAAAGTATTGTGTTTTATTGTCTTTTTACTAGATATAATGACGCTGTAGTAACATGGAATAATAGCCATTTTAGCGAATTTAGCGGATCGAGCTTTTTCTGTAGAATACAAAACAATAATCATTCAATTCTCCCCGTATCATCTTCCTATGGGACCTATTATCCATACCGTGATACTTGCGATCTAAAAGGAGATCAGTCATGTCTTTCGTATCCAATTCTATACCATTCCGCTGTGATTCCTGTTTCAAGCTCAGAATTCCATAGTATCACTCTTTTTAGCCAGAAGAATAATTCGGCTGTTTCATCATTTTTCGATATAACAATTCCGAATTCTCAGGAATTTATAGTGTCTAGAAACAATATTGGCTGTTCAGAAGGCAGTCAGTAGGATATTTGTGTCGGAATTGAACATAGAGCGACTTGTAGCTCTCTGTGCTCTGCAAAAGGAGGCACGTGGAACCAAACCGATCACTCTTGTCATATTGTTGGCTATCTTAGTAATCTGTGTGTTCGGATCAAGCGAAACGAAGCGAATTGGGTAGTAGATGATCCTCCGTCAATTCTTTCGCTTCCAATTGATTTTTAGTTTATTTGAACTCAACTCAGATAAGACGGATACCGGTTGTTGGTATGATTTTGGTGCCAATATCCAGTCCTTGGCCACTTCTCAAAAGTGGTTAACATCTGTGTATGTTTCTGCCCCCACACAGAATCTCACGGTCGAGATTCGCCATGCTGCCGATCCGGAGGTGCGAGTGAGTGCAATCACTTATGGCTGCAGCTCTCAGAACCAAGAAAGCACGCAATGTCTTGGACTTCCAAAGTCTAGTTCCTATGATACCATAACAATTCTTTTGTGTGTTGGATTTCTATCTGTGTGTTGTGAAATTGGAGTAAGCGATCTGCTGGAAATTGAATCATAGAGTTATTTCTTATACAAAAAGTCCACCATGTCTTCTTCTTCTTCTTCTTCTTCTTCTTCTTCTTCTTCTTCTTCTTCTTCTTCTTCTTCTTCTTCCTGCATTACTGAGCCCCCTGTCCAAGCATCGTCTTGTTTTGGCTTCTTGTAGGGGTTGATCCGTAGCAACAGAGCCAGCTCAGTCTGCCCATGCGCTTCAACTCGCGGTGAATTTTGCAACAGAAGTGCCAGCGGAGGCTCCGATCGAAATCCCATTGGACTCTCCCATGAAAAAAACGGAGAATCTTCCGATCCTGGAACAGAGGGAAGCCGTTCAGGAGAATGATGCTCTGTTTTACGATCGATCTCCTTGCGCAGAAGCTTTGGTGCACATTTCATACACTGAAGCACAGAATGACTTGGATATGGAGGGAAATTGCTCATTGCAGCATGCAGAAAGTAATTATTCGAGCCACTATGGAGGAAATGCGTATGAAGGATACGAAGAGGGAATATAGAAAAGTCCTTTTCTATCTGCTTGTTTGTTTCACTAAATGAAGTGGTTCGAGTGGAGGGATGCCTCACTACTGCTATTTGCTACGTTCGTTAAACGAGAAGTATAGAAACTCAACATATATCGGATATACTGTTAATCCTAAAAGAAGGATTAGGCAGCATAATCGAGAGGTTTTTAAGGCAGAGGGTTGGATAATAAATAGATTAAGAATGGAGCTTTCAAGACTCATCGAGCCATGCCTTGGGAAATGATTTGTGTCGTCTGCGGATTTCCAGACAAGAGGGAAGGCCTGCGATTTGAATGGGCGTGTCGACTTTTATAAGATTTTCGATTTTCTAGGGCAACATCCTGTTCATAGCAAAATCTGTCGTGAATTTATATCTGCAACGCTAGAGAGACGTCGAAAGTACATCTCGAAGCTGGAGATTGCTCTACGGATGGTTTCGGTGTATTTCTTCTATGACCTAGTTATCTCATTCCCCTTGGAGTGAAATGGATCTTTCCATGATAATAACAAACTATACAGTATTCAATGAAGCCCAACTGCTGTATAGTAGTTTCCTTTCGTCCTTACAAGTGTTAAATCAGCCTCTGCAGTACTTATATGAGGACGATAAGATGGAGGACGATGAGATGGAGGACGATGACACGGAGGACGATGAAATGGAGGATAATGAGATGGAGGACGATGACACGGAGGACGTAGAGCAAATCACAGAACAGGTGAAAGACTTCTCCAAATCTACAGCGATTCAAAACTCTAACTTTAATCCATATTTGGATCTGTACATTCCGAACAACTACTGCCCGTCATTTACTGTAAAATGGAATGTTTATTGAACAAAGAGGGGTGCAATTATGTGCGAATCGAAAAAATAAGATCCACAAATTTATCATAAGACATATTGACTCTTCCAGATTCATCTCTATCTAGCTCCATATATCGAATTTGAGAGAGCTGTAACTCAGTTACTAGCTACACGATAGTGCGACCACACAAGACCATTACCTTAATGAACTCATCCATTGATATTGATCCAGAACGATCTGTATCGGAGGAAAAGAATACAGTTTGATATGTAGTAGGAGATAAGTTGATACTAGGTGTTACCTACCTCGCTGAATTATACCCTATCATAATAAGAGCCTGTTGGAGCTCGCCGAAATCAATAGATCCGCTTTTGTCTGTGTCAAAGTAATCAAAAGCTTCCTTCCACCTCCAAACTTCATCGATTAAAGACTTGAACTCTTCAAATTCTAGCTGACCACTAGTGTCAAATAGGGACTCCATACATACTTCCGATTTCTATCATGCTTAGCAAGCAGAATATTTACAGTAGGAAGAGAAAACTGGAGGCCTCCAACACTCAAAGCACTTTGTAATTCTTTACAATCAAGTTTTCCGCTACATCTTATGAACTCCCAGCAGACACACTTTTTATTTAAATCGACCATGTTGTATATAAAATATGCACTGCGTTCAGCAGTATCCGATTCTTCTGACTTGGGAGGTTCACCTACAATGGGAATCCACAACGGATAATACTCTCCCCAAGTCGGCAATGACAGTGAGGACACTATAATTAAAAGCAGAGGAAAACTTCCTACCAAATCTATAATAGTATCATTAACCGAAGTAACCATGCCTCCACAGTTGCTACAGGTTACCATCCATGGTTTGCTCATTCAAAGAGGAAAGAACCAAGATCACCAAAGAGAAAATAAAAAAGTACTTTCTGTACGAGATAAGAATAGTCTTTCACCTAATCAAGGGATTTAGAGAGAATTATTATTGAGAGAGTAGAAAATATGCATGACGATGAAGCACTGAAAAAGGGATATCAACAAATAGGGATAAAAGGAAGTGATTAGAAAGATAGAAAAAGTACAAAAAACAGGGAAATAACGGCTACTCAATCGAACTGGGTTGTATTCTTCATATTATATTTTAATGGTTACTGTTACTATCACTGTGATTGAGGCAAGGAAACTGCGTGATGTCCAGATTCTTGGCATCCAGGATCCGTTTGTGATCATCTCTACGGATAAAGAGTCCCGTCAAACGAAAACCGACAATAATGGGGGGACTCGCCCATGTTTGGATTTTGAATTTTATTGAATTTAGACTGGAATGACGTAAAGACTCTCAATTGTCGTAATTATGAGGGTGTGCTGGTTTTTAAAATGTGATTGTTGTTTTCGATAGTTATTCTATAGTATGAACAAGAACATTATTAAAGATAGCGAGATTGATAGTGGTACATTATCTATGCCCAAGATTGCTTCCTATGGTGGGTACATCGATACTTGGGTACCTCTTGCGAGTGGAGGTGAACTCCATGTCATTGTGAAACTAGATAATTGTAAGAATGTGGTTGGTGTGTTATATTTTAGTTGCGGGAGTTAACAAGGCCGGATATGCTCCTCAACCTGGATATGCTCCTCAGCCCGGATATGCTCCTCAACCCGGATATGTTCCTCAGCCTGGCTACCCGCCACAGCCTGGATATCCTCCTCAGCCTGGATATCCGCCACAGCCTGGCTACCCGCCACAACCTGGTTATCCTCCACAACCTGGATATCCTCCTCAGCCTGGCTACCCGCCACAACCTGGCTACCCTCCTCAGCCTGGATATCCTCCTCAGCCTGGATATCCTCCTCAGCCTGGTTATCCTCCTATGTATCTTTGTTTTCTCAAACACAGTAGTTTATGTTCATAGAATCGATAACGACATTTACATCATACTTCTTGAGCGAGCACTTGTTAATTTGGCAGACGGTGTCTTCCAATTCCTACAAAAATACTTTCACATTCCTATCTACTACCTCATAGCAGCGGTTTCTGTCCCAGCCCAATTCATTCTTCATCAAAACAGTACATTTCGGTAAACACTGCATAGTCAGCCACGTATCTGTCACTCCGATACGTAACCTTCTCATAATCACATCACTCAGTCGCACAGCCATCTCCTGTTGCACGCAATACGGAACTTCAGCTTCTAGATAGGGTAAGCTTTCGTGAAGTCGGGCTGTGCCTCGTTTTTTCGCCAGTTCAGCGACCTCAAAAGCGCGATAGCCATAGAAATGACTCAGATGCTCCGCGATATCCGTAGGCATCTGATAGAACTCTTCCAAATCACGTTGCACATCGATCTGCTGCTCGAAATAGCGTGCGCGTTTCGAACCGTGCTCCTGCGGACCTACCAACTCGTTCGCGCCGACATACTTGAAGTTTTTGGTCCGACACTTTCCGATCTGAAGGTGAATGGGGAATCGAGAAACGGACTGGGAGGGACGTGGAACGCTCGATTGAATCGCAGAGATCTTCGGCCATGTTCCGAACGGTGGTCCACTTTCCTCCTGCAATGGTGATGAAACCATCTCCTTTCTGCCAGATTTCATGGGTTCGCGAGATTCGCTTCGTATCCACAGTTCCTTTCTTTGATCGAAAGCACCACCCTGATTTTACGTTCATTTCGCGAACGAGCGGCCGAATTCCACTCCAAACGGCTAAAATATCGTCCTTCGTGATTGGCTTATGCATGAACTTGTTGATTTCGGCGAAGATGAGTTCGATGTCTTCGTCGGTTACATCGGGTTGGTCTTCTATGGTACAGGGAGTGTCGGTAGTTCCGACAAGCGTGCTAGATTAAAGTGACAATAGCAAACCAACTAGTTCTGCCATGGAAGCATAAACATAACGCGATTATCCGAAGTCGTGGTGATAATGCCTGCCTGTCGAGGGCAAAGCGATCCTTGGAGCAGGAGATGAACTCCTTTTGATGGTACAATACAGTCCACATGGCGCACAGGACTGGGAGAAAGCGCTTCGTACATCTTGATAATCGAATCGGCAAAGGGTCCTGTTGCGTTCACTGTCACTTTTCCACGAATATCAATCTCGTTTCCGGTTAGAGTATCTCGCACATGCACGCCTGTCACAATTTCGTGAGGCGATTGTGTGTGATTGGGACAGGGACTGTGCAACAAACTCATTACCTCCATGTAATTCACAGAGACAGCGCCATTCTCGACAGCTGTTCGGTTGATAATGTTGTTAAGTCGGCTGTCATTCGACTGACCGTCGTAGTACCTACACGGTAGAGAAGGAGCGCAAAGATTACACCAATCCCCCTTTCGCCCAATCAAAATTCATTCTAGGAAACACATACTCCATTTCTTTCCACTTTATCGCATGACTAGCGAATGAGTAGGACCGATGGGAGTGTACCTCCTGGGAAGTCCGCCTCTCAAGGCAATGATATCGTACATGAGCAGACCCATTCGAACATATTGCATTTGAAACCAGGAGTTTACGGGGATGACAGTGGCTATGGGACGGGTTAGATATGGAGCATTTTGCAACATAAACTTCCTTTCATGCAAAGCTTCCTATTTGTGATTTGGATTCAATAGGGCTACAAAAACTAACATAAATTCCTTCCAGTTTAGATGTTTTACGGCATCTTCAAGATACCGAACTCCTCCATGGAGGAGATTCGTAGAACGGCTTGACGTTCCAGAGGAGAAATCGTATCTCTCAACAAGCGCAACCTTGTATCCTCGGAGAGTAGCGTCTAAAGCTATCATGGATCCAGTACTTCCTCCCCCAACAACGATGACGTCAAATTCATTTTTGCACAAATTATTAATCAACTGCAATAAAGGAATCCTATCTCACAGGTTGAGGATATACTCTCTCGTGGTGGAGGCTTACTGAATCGATACGTTTTGTTCCCCACCTAATAATCAGAATGTTTAAACACAGTAAACAATAATATTTTCTGCAAGGGTAGAGAACGCACGCGTGGCAATAGGTAAAAAAGCTTTTCGGATCACAGATAACATTTCAATAAAACAATATATGGACCAGTGGAAGTGTCTTCGTTAAAATACTTCGTTCTTCCTCTTCTTACATTTGTAATCTAATGTATTCAGCTCATCACCCAGATTGAGCAAATCGTGTTGCTGGGGAGAAATCCCAGATATCTTGTAAGTTTTGCAAATCTCCCTTAAGGCGGAAAACCTCTCGGTATATTTCTAACAAACACATAAGATTTAACACAGAATATCAGAAGCGCATTAATAATGTGGTTCAGTAAAACGAGCATTGTTCTATCCCTAAAAGAAGGAAATAATAATTTACATCATAGTATGGCTCATAATGGAAGCTATTCTCATCCATAAACATCAGATCGCAAACATGCAACAACAACGCAATAATGCAGAAAGTAGCCTAAATATTGGTTAATATCGCCATGCATGATCAAATAAATCCACTTACCCAGATCATCCAAGTGTCTCCAGCAAAACAGGAAATGAGCATCAGAAAGATGATGATCGTTAATGTAATTTTCTGGCGAGCATTGTCATACATGGTTACCAAGTTAACTCTCTTAAACGCCTCTTCTTTATAGAGAATTGAATGGTGGAAACTGGAGTTTCTACTCTATCGATCGTGTTGATTTATATTTTCATAATCTAAATATATGCAATTGAACAAAAAAGACTTTGGTGACTGTGATAACACATATCACGTTCGAGAAGTGCTTTCTTGGAAATTGCAAAGATTTCCAATTGAATCCTTTCTAATAGATAACATTATGATACGGGTCCAGAATAAACACTTTACAAACTTAGATTACACCAAGTGTTTGAAAATGACTAGCTAATTCGAAAATTCGTAGTAGAATAATTAATGAGGACACTAAGAGAATGATTGCTCGATTTTACTATGTGAGCGGAAATCAACGTGTATTTCAATACTGCTGCTGCTACTACTCTACTACTACTAATAATAATAGCTTATATTCTATTTTATAATCAAATGGTAATGCAGCAGATTAAGTTTATGCCAATTGTTCAATGTTAGTTTGTACCTAACAAGACTAGGTATCTAAAACGGATCAGAGTCGTCTCCACCACAAGGCATTTACTTTTTCTGTTCAATAGAAAACGATTTAACAAGAACAAAAAAGTACCATATTATTGGAATCGTCTGAAGCTTCAGAATAATTTGATTGTACAACTATTTCCATTGCAGAGTGAATATTACTCTACCTTCTTGCTAGAGCATATTGATTCCAAAAGAGAAATTGAGTAGACAGAGATGGATACCAATTATATTCATAAAAGAGGGTCCTCAGATCTTAATGAAAATTATGAAGGCAGGTGTTTTTTGAGATCAGTAATGGAGTAGAAAAGAAAATAGCGAAACGACCAAAATCGTTTCTGGAATTATGTATTTGAAGTGAAAAGTGATGACTTTTAGATAATTCGACTCAATCGTGGAGGCGAGATTGGAAGATTGGAAGCCGATACTCAATCGAAAAGATTGTGGGTAATGGGAGTTATGGAGAAGTGGCAAAGGCTTACGACCATCAGACAAAGGAATATGTGGTGATACAAAGAAGAACTTAGGTATAGGTAGCAATCAAGCGAATACCCAACTTATTTATGGATAATCAGGACACAAAACGGATCCTTCGCGAAATCTATATTCTTCGTCATCTTGATAGTTCCTTTGTTGTGGGTTTGAAGAATGTATTTCCATCGCCCAACTTTAATACGGATAAAACAATGTACGTGCTGTTCAGCTCTTTCTCTCGTAGATATGTCGTAATGGATTATATGATAACAGATCTCTATAAGGTGATTTCCAGTCCCCAATTTTTTGAGATCGATCATGTTCGCTATATATTGTATCAAATTCTTTGTGGCATGCTTTATATCCACTCGGCTGGTGTGATCCATCGCGACATAAAGCCCGCAAACATCCTTCTAAACGAGGTGAGAGCCGTGTAATACAGATGTGATGGATGTAGGATGTCTCAGTGAAGATCTGCGACTTTGGCTTGGCACGGGAGATTGTTTCCCTTCCGCATACGCATCCCAAGGCCCCCTCTACTGGACGAGAGTCTTCCAGTAGCTTCCAATCATCTCGTTGTAACCTAAGTTTAAGTACAGTGAATACTGAAAGTCATGGAGATGCTCCATCTCCGGTTTCAATCAAACGAACAATGACAAGGCATGTCGTGACACGCTATTATCGATCTCCCGAGCTATTGGTCATTGGGGACTACACGAAGAGTGTGGATATTTGGTCAGTTGGTTGCATTACTGCTGAACTTCTTCAGATGCTTCAAGAAAACGAGCCTGATTATCGGAATCGCCATCCTTTGTTTCCTGGAAAGTATTCTTCGTTGAGTCCTCGATGGAGCAAGTCGCCTCTCTCCTATCAGGACAATCTCAATATCGAATTAAAAGAAGACGATCAGATTTGTGTGGTCTGCGACGCGCTGGGAAGGCCGCCGCGGCGTTTTCTAGATCGCATTCCGTATGAGCATGTTCGGGAGCAGTTGGAGAAGTACAAGGAGAAGAAAATCGACTGGAACCAGTACTTCCGATTTATCCCGAGTGAGCTTTCCGATCTACTGAATCATATGCTGGTAGGGGAGAGGAATGGAGTAGACATGTAGGAATATAACGATGAAGAAAGGATCGATGTGAAGAAGGCTCTGGAACATCCTTTCTTCGAGTCTGTTCGCGATGTCGGCTTAGAGGTTGAGTGTGAGAGTCCTGTGGATCTTTCGAAGCTGAATACGATCGCGACGATGAATATGGACGAGATGAATCATTTCCTAGAAGAGGAATTATCTTTTTGGGAAGGCAAACAATCTCTTTAGGGTGCTTATAAGCAGGAATGCGTTTTTATAAGTGAGCTCTTCTTTAGAATTTGTTTGAGAAAGAGAAAATAACGTGCTGCAGAGTTATAGGCGTGATGTGCAGTGATCACATATTCACCAACAGTATTCTTTGGGCAAAAGCTGCAAGCACACCAGTGAAAGGCAAAACAATACAATCATAAAATGAAAATAGTCTCTTTCGTGTTCCATTTGTAGTTCTTACCAATATAAACGCATAAAAACGTATCTGGCAAATATTCATCGAAGAGTAAAAACTATTCTAGCAGGCACCGCTCGAAAAACAAAAATATCATACAGAAATCAATCGAAAAATGGAAAAGCAAAAGAAAAGGCATGGTTTCAGCGTATTCATTTATTATTCTCTTGAATTCTTCTGTTTTTGGGGGTTGAATTGTGTAACAATGGAAGGAAACGTGTGTGGTTCATCAATGGTGAATAGGATGAAGAAACTATTGTGTTTGGTGTTTTTCCTTGTTTTTGTGAATGTAAGCTGTGTCATGGACTGTTTACGTTAGAGTAAGCCTGTTTTTGAAATGGAGAAAGAAGACGTCACATATTATACATCTCACAATAAGACTCTTATTCTGAAGATGTATATGAACGTAGTTATTGAGTGCGTGCGGCTCAGTATTAGTGGTGCCCTTATTGTAAACGTTTTGCTCCAGTGTTTCAGCAATTGGCTAATTCCTTTGATGATAAGTACACATCATTATGGAATTTGATTTAGACCTGAAGTTGTTCTGGGTCAAGTGGATTGCCAGCTCAATAAAAGACTGTGCAGTGATTATGTCGTGTATGAATATCCCTCAGTTCGACTAGTCAAGCCAGGCGGAGAAATGCTTGCCTATATGGATAAGCTGAATGCTACCCAAATTATGAGTTTCGTGTATGGAATGACAGGTTTGTTTTTCATCTGCTATCTTCCTCTCAGGAATCGGTTCTCCTGTAGCTCCTCCTGTCGACCTTCTCACATACCTGTCTCCCGCGGAGATTCCGGATAAGATAAAGGACAATGGCCATATCAGTGTTATCTATGTGTGGCGTAACGGCGACGACAACACGCAAGGAGCCGAGATCGCGCGTCACTTAGCGTGGAACTTCCTGGTAGATCCTTTGGTGCAATTCTACCAAACTCCGATGTCGAGCGATCTCCCCAGCTCCGTTCTGAAGGTGATGTCCACTAACTTCCCTCAATATCTGGTACCATTGCCTGGGCTTTCTTCTCATTTGTAGGTGATTTTCCATGGGAAGGTCAGACGGTACGACGTGGATCCGAGCGACAGCAAGGAGGATCAGGAAGAAATGCTGCTGGATGTGCTGAATATGTATGCGGGCACCTTCCTGACCATCGACGGAAGCCAGTACTACCCGTCAGGAAGAGACCAGAAGATGGAGAGCGCGTTGAAGCGAATCAAGACATGGGACAGCAATGGACTGGCGATGATTCGAAGAGCGGTGGAGGAATTGCTGCGGACGAAGACTGAGTTGAAGGAGAGGTACAACAAGGCGCTGGATCTGCTGGAGAAGGACGGAATGAAAGCGATCTGGAAGAAATGGCACCAGAACCGAAGATTGGTGGAGCAGTTGGAGGACGATGATCCGAAGCTCGAGGAAGCGGAGATGGAGTGCATGGTACTGAGGTCGCTGACCAAGTATTTGAAGAAGAAGAGTTTGGCAGGACCGGGGAAGGCAGCAGCGGGTGAAGCGAAGAAAGAGGAGGTGGAGAAGCCAAAGGAAGAGGCTCCAGAGGCTCCAGAGGCTCCAGAGGCTCCAGAGGCTCCAGAGGCTCCAGAGGCTCCAGAGGCTCCAGAGGCTCCAGAAGCGATGAAAACGGACATTCCTAAAGAGGAAGTGGTGGTCCAGGAGCAAGAGAGAGCTGAAACACCGAAGGAGGAAGTGGAGAAGCCAAAGGAAGATAGAAAAGCAGAGGAAAAGCAAGAAGAAGAAGAAGAGCTTTGAATTGTTTGTTCCACAATCTTCCTTCTCTTTGCATAGATCGCGAGGTGGGAACACAAAAGTCTTTTAGCAAAGCCAATCCAAAGCCTCCTTACTGATCTATTTTTATTCCTACTTGCTTTATGAGTGTCAGAAAAGCTCCGTCAGCAAAGTATACAGCTTTGACCGCCACTTGTGCATCGACCGTTACTCAGATGGTAGTTGTTCCATGCGAGACAATCAAAATTCAACTACAGGTATGAATTCCTGTTTTGATGGGAATGTAGTTATTTCAGAAGATGAACGGAAAAGGCCAAAGTGCACTTATGAGTAGTTTGCGTTTCATTTATCGGAATGAAGTATGGAATTAGGAGGACACTTTGACCCAATAGGGATTCTTAGGTTTTTGGAGAGGCTATTTCGTTTCATTATCGTGTAGTTTACCATCATGTGCTATCTATTACTCTGTTTTCGAAACTCTGCGAAAGTCTCTTTATCGTGAAAGCGAAAAGCATCCTGGGTATGTGCTCCTTGTCCTCTTAACGCAAAGCTTGCTGCCCTTTATCCCCGCACTTGCTAGTAGCATAGGTCAAACCGTAACTTGTTTGACAACCTCTCCCATTGACCGTTTCCGAACTCAGTTTTGGGCAGACCGACACCAAAAAGTGTCTCGCCTGCTAAAATTAACAATCAATCAAGCCAAATCCGAGGGCTTACCGAGCCTGTACCACGGCTTGAAGCCCCTGCTCGTCCGAGACATTCTCTTTTCTTCGATTTACTGGACATCCTACGAGCGACTTCGCTCCTCCACGCACTCTCTCGGCGCGCCGCCTATCTTCCAGAACTTCATCGCTGGGTCTGTGGGTGGGATGCTGACCAGCGCCGCCATCACGCCGATCGATCTTGTGAAGACGAGGCAGCAAGTGCTGAACACGAAGGAGAGTATCTGGCAAACGCTGCGGTTCATTCAACGGACGGAGGGCGTGCGAGGACTGTTCCGAGGCCTGACGCCGCGTGTGATCCAAACGATGCCTGTAATGTCGATAATGATGATTATTTATGATGGACTGAACCGGTTCATTTTGAGCTTGGAGAATGATGATTCCAGTGAGTCGAGTGTTTGTTTGAAAACAGAAGAGAGACGGGGACGAACTATCTTGCGGATCTCACCGCACTTGGGGCATTTATAGGTTGTGGACTGCGCGTGAGCACGATGGGAAAACGATACCTTGAGTGCGAGCGAACGAACTTCCTCATCTGGCGTTTCGATCGATCCGATGGCTCCGGGAGTGGGGACAGGGAACATACTCGAGATTGCAGTGATAATTGTTTCGACTAGGAGTGAGACTGACAGAGGATTGCGAGTACTCGTCCATGAAGGAGACCACTCCTCTTTGTGGAAGGATGTAATCGTGAGACAGATCTTTTTATTCACCTCAAAACGACCGTTTTCCTACAAATCACAGAAAACAGCGAGTTGCACTGTAAAAAAGTAAATATCGGGAGGAGACATCGGAAAGTCAGAAGGGAGCACGATCTTTCCATGGTATACACCCTTTTCGTAAGGAGTCTCTGTAGGACCTCTTAAAGTGAAATGCCATTCAAAGGAGTTGTTCTATTTCATGAACAGCAAAATCGTAGCAAAAACTGGAAGAGGAGCAGCATGAAAGTCCGGATTGGTGTTCTTCCGCATCAACTGGATCTCCTACACGTTCACTACACTCTCTGAGGGGTACTTTGTTAATTCGTCCGATTGTGATTTTCCGAGACATTTTTTTGCAAATTATAGAGGAGACATAGTTACCAAACAATACTGGGTTGTATTGAGAATCACATACATTTCTTTGGGTTTTCTGGAACAATGGAAAAGGAGCAAATATTAGGAGATATGAAGCCTACTGAAGCTTGGACAGAGGATTCATGGGATCCCTAGTAGAATTGGGCGGCTTGCCTGACTTGTGTAGTAAATATACTGCGGAAAAGAGAAAGGAGATCTTGAGTACCATGAGTAAGAAAGCTCGGGAAGAGCAAAAGAAGTTGGAAGTAGCTTTTTGTCTTTGGAGACTGAGGGATAGGAAGCGAGAAAGAAGGAGGAGGAGGAGCGAAAGCAGCAGGAACTAAAGGAGGAAGTACAAGTCTTGCCTTGTTTTACTATTGTAGCTTGAAAGAAAGCAGAAAGAGGAAAAGGAAAAGCAAAGCAAGAAAGAGAATGAGAAGAAGAAGAAAGATAAGAAGAAAAACGACACGCTGATCCCCACCTACACAAAAGCAGAGCTGAAGCGTGCGGAAGCGATAAGACGAGAGAAGCAGCGTGAGAGAGATATCAAAAGAAACGGTATATCCTGTGTGTTTTTGGAAGTTGATTTCTAGAAGAGGCAAAAGAGAAGGAGCGCGAGATGGAGGAGGCGATGCTGGCAGAGTCTGCTGCGGAATCCGCTTCCTCAGCCTCTACTGCCGAGGAGGAGTACAAAGTGGACCAGTCGGCTCATTGGTGTCCGTTGTTCGTCGGCTTCTTGGTGGTTGTCCTGCTGTTCGTGCTGGTGGTTCGCTTGTTTCCGACCTACCGCCTGGTGCTGGATGTCCCGTATGGCTCGCTGAAAGCGTTCTATGAGCTGGTGGACCGAATGAAGGGCGTGTATGGGTCTCGCCTGGTGCTCAGCGAGATGGACGACCGCGTTCCCGAGAAGGTGAAGCAGCTCTATTTCCAGATTAGTTTCTCGAAGTTCAGCGAACTCTGCGATTTCTATCTTTCGCCGTGGTTCAAGCATCTGGTCCACTACTACTGGATGGATTGTTGTGTTTGTTGCAAACAGAGAAAGACAGATTTCAGAAGTCGATCACTGGCACTCCCCAAGTGCACATCTGCTCGATGTTCAGCAGGTTCTGACCCATCGCAATCCGGAACCAGCCATTCTCGCCCCAATACGTGCCCCAGCTGTTGCGAACGATCCAGTAGGGCGTTCTCGTCTCCTCGTCCACTCCCCAACCAGTCACTTCCACGGCGTGCTTACCCAGCCACTTGCCTTCTCGGCTTGTGAACACTCCGCCCGTGTAGTCCAGGAAGGTCTGCGTCACGTCCATCACACAGCTGATGGGACCTCGCGCGTAGATCTCGGCCTGCATGTGCGCAGCGTCCTTCACGTAGCCGTACTCGCTCACCTTCACGCGGCGATACTCCTCGACAGCGAAGCAAGGCTCGTCCGGCCAGCAGTTTTTGCATCGATTGATGGGCTCGCAGTACTTATCGATCGCCTCGTACACCGCGCAGGTCTGATCGGGGATTCCCTCGCGGTAGGCGTAGGAATACACCACATCAGGAAGGCCGCCATGGCAAGAACCGCCTCCCGAGCAGTTGATGACTTCCTGCTCGGAGAGGTTGATCGTCGGCCACTTGCCCTTGCGCATCAGGTTGATTCGGTCCGACAGCGCGGAGGTGGGAGCCTGCGCCCAGCACGATCCGCAGTAATGAGGAATGTGCTGGTTCTTGTCCCACGTCGCGTAGTTATAGCCGTCAATGTTGCGGATATCGTAGCTCGTCGGAAGATCCTCCGTCTTGATGTAGGTGTGCGGAAGCGGCGATTTGATCACTTCCTCCATTTCCTTTCGGCTCTCTATCAATGAGTCCCCACACATAGACACCGACCCAGCACGCAGCCTTGAGGGAAGTAGTTGATTCTGTGCTTGACTCCCAGCGAGACAGGGTTCGTGATCTTCTCCTCAGGGATCCGAGGAATACCGTAGGTGCATCCCTCTTCGATTCCCAGATTGTTTTTGCCGCGCACAATCCGGAAGAAGCCCTCCTCGCCCCAGTAGGTTCCCCAGCTGTTGCGAACGATCCAGTAAGGAATTCCGTTCTCCTCGCCCCATCCCACGACGCTGATATCGTGGCCATCGCCGGCAATTCCGGTCTTGTCTTCATAGATTCCTCCCTTGTACTCCAGGAGATCGTCGGGAACGTCGATCGAGCAGGTGACAGGTCCATGCGCGTAGATTTCCTTCATGATGTTCTCCACGCCCTCCACATGGCCGTACTCCTCCACGTAGTACTTCGTGTAGTTATGCACCGCCCAGCAACTCTCCGCATCGCAATTCTGGCAGATGTGAATGTCGTCACACACTTCGTTGTCACGAGCCTCGTAGCGCTGGCAACCCTCTTCGGGGATTCCCACCTCGTTCGCATACTGGTAAATGTGAATGGGCAAACCTCCATGGCAACCATTATCGATCTCTGAGCAATACAGAATTACTTGGATCGAGAGGTCGTGCTCAGGCCAGACATTCTTTGTCATGTATTTCAAACGATCAGTAATAGAAGAGGTGGCAGCGTGCGCCCAACAAGATCCGCAGTACTGAGGAATGTGCTGATTACGGGCAAGAGAGACATAGCTCTTTCCATCGATGTTTCGCCTATTTCTCAGCCAAGCGAGAAATAATATACAAATCGAAGTTTTTGGGAAGTTCCTCCGTCTTGATTACATCCCAGGCATGCGGATTCTTTACGAGTTCCTCTCGAATCACATCGGGCTTCCAAGCCAAAGCAATCGTCAGGACCAACACTAGTCATTATCAATATCAATTGTAGGTACACAAAATGCAATTACGGATCATTTACAATAGATATCTGCAGAAAAACAAAGGTGGAAACTGTTTTCGAAAACTCAATTTAGATCGATAAGCTGGAAATAAGCTGGATGCGAGGTTACTATACACACATTGAAGAGTGCAGAATGGAGGGAGAAAGCTTGTGGATAGCCATTAGAAGACAAGCAAGTCGTGAAATCGTCATACATATTGTACAATGGAGATGCCAACGGATTTCATGATCAATTAGATCAAGCAAATGAGAATAGAAGACCTCCTCAGTCACAACACAGCGCCATTCAAGTGTACATTTGCTAGTCTCCCAATGAAACGAGTACAAAAATGAGCTACGATTTGTCACAGGAATCGCCTATGACTACAATTATAATAGACTCCAGCAATTCGTTCCTTCAATCTCTCAAGTGGAACAAACACAACTGCAAAAGGAAACAAATTAAATTACACGCTATGAATACGTTTACATCTTCGAGTAGCTTTCTGCTTTGGTAGCTGTCGCTTCCCCACATGGATCCCATCTTTATTGACCGATCCAAAAATCTCGCTCTCAGACGAGCATGAAACAACAACGTATCCATCTCCCTTGGGCGGAATATCGGCAAAACTCTCTGCTAACGCTCGGATCCCCTCTTTCTGCCTGTCACAGAGCAACGATTCAATCCTACAGAAATGGGTTTCGCTCCGTCCTCTCCCGCGAGGGCGTTCGATTTGGAGAGTTCCAAATATTCCTCAAAAGAGAGCATTTTCAGCTTCGTTGCCTATCCATAAGACAAATGGGCGAAGACTACTGCACGATCATGGTGAGTGACAATACGTTCCAGCTTCCGTTTTTCTTCGGCAATCTTGAGGAGCTGCACATCCATCGTTCCCAGTGTCACAAAGCGATACACCACAACGTCCCGCTTCTGGCCAAGTCGATGGGCACGATCCATCGCCTGGATATCCTGCTGTGGATTCCAGTCAGAGTCGTACAGAATGACCGTATCGGCTGCACTCAGATTGATTCCCAACCCTCCAGAGCGAGTCGTTAAAAGGAAGATCGGAATGTCCTCTCTAGACTGGAAGTCTTTGATCTCTTGGTCTCGATCGCTTTGCAGTGTAGAGCCATGAATGGAGCAGTTTTCATACCCACGGAATGTGCAATAATCTTCGAGTAGATGCAAAGTCTACAAAGAGAAAAGAAGGGAAGAAGCGGAACCTCTACAAACTGAACGAAGACTAAAACTCGATGGCCTTTAGGAATGAGAACTTTGAGTAGATTGTCTAAAAGAGTTAATTTCGAGGATTTCTGAATAATCGATTCGTCTGTAATATAAGAACCAGAGGACGATTTTTCCTCGTAGACATTATAGGGATGACTGACGAGTTGCCGAAGGATTTGCATTCGGAAGTTTCGAGAGGTCGACTGCATTTGCAAATTGCGACTTTGGAGAAGCTTCTCGTAGCGACCATCAGACGAGCAGATAATGTCATACCTAGATCACACCAGCGTTCGAACCTATACAGTTCCTTCTCGTAGGACGTCATTTCCGTGTAAACAAGAACTTCCACCTTTCGAGGAAGATAAATGTCGATATCGGACTTGACTCTTCGAAGGAAAAAAGGAGAAACCACCTTTCGAAGAGTGTTTACAATATCGGCTTTCAGTGATTCAGAGCTGCTGTTGTTGAAATCAAACCTACGGTCAGAGCAAGCCAGGACACCCAACCATTTTAAGAAATCCGCTGCGCTTGAAAACACATCGGGAAGTAAGAAATGCATAAGAGACCAGAGCTCTTTTAAATTGTTCTACATCACACAGAGTACCAAAAACTCCAACCTGAAGAGGCGTTCCAGTGAGAATGAGACGAGAGGTGTTCGGGCTATGAGCGAACGTAAACAGACATTGCATTAGCTGGCACTCGTTGTTCTTCAGTCGATGCCCTTCATCCACGATCAAATAGAACCATTCCACTCGCTGAAAGGCAGACGCATCGAATCGGACCATTTCGTAGGAGGTTACGAACACCGCGTTATCCATCTACCCATAAATAAAAACGATCAGAGAAGAAGAGATACGCCTCTCTTTGTTTCCTCTGCTTGCAACTGCGTTCGGAGCTGCTTGCGTTCCTCCTTTGTTCCGTGGTATTTGATAACCTCAACGGACGGCAGCCACTTCGCAAACTCGCTCACCCAGTTCCCGAGAGTACTTAAGGGAGCGATGATCAATACCGGACCCCACACGCCTGCTTCTCGTAGACAGGCGAGGAGACCGATCACCTGGATCGTCTTTCCCAGACCCATTTCATCTGCCAACATGCCATGAGACCCATTTTCGAAGAGACGCATCATCCAACTGACGCCTTGAAGCTGGTAGGGAAGCAGCTTTCCCTTGAGCGACTTGGGCTGCTTGATAATCGAAGGATCAGTTGAATTGAATTGCCGCTGCATTTCTTCCACAAACGTGACAGCCCTATTGACGAGGGTCTTCATGTTTTTCTGGTTTGTTTGCCTAACAGATCACAGGTTCTCAGAACGCCTACACCGACGACTTATCCTTTTCCGCCCATTTCTAAATAGTAGACACAAATACAACACATACCCGAAATTCCTCATCAATTTGATCGGAATCTCCCACAGACTCCGGTGCAACGCAATCAATGTCGCTATCAATGCAACCGACACAGTCTGTCTCTTCTCTTTGGATCTGTTTTTCCGCTGAATGGTCTCTAGACCCGATTAGCACATTCCACCGTAAAAACACCCAAACCTACTCTGCAACGTCCTTAACACTCCCGGTATCCGAAGAGAAATCGTCTACGACCGACTTTGGACTGGGATGTTGAGTCAACTTTGAATTTCCGATTGAATCGGTTGGTAACGCAATGCACTTTTTGGGCTTGAAGAACTGTGCAATAGAGACCTGACTCATAACCAAAATCTATAGCGGCAAAATTAGGCGGCAATTTGAAAACAAACAAAAAGTGTCATAATCCTATGGTACACAAATCAGATCCACTAAAGGACACGTAGGAAGCTACATTCCTGCCGCATTGGTTTCGAAAAGGACACCATCAAACTTCGCATCACTGTTGTCTTGAAAACCCAAGGTACGTAATCGAAAGAAGGTCTCGACAGTCACTTTGCTGTCACTTCCAGATTGGTGCGCAGTTCCATCACGAGTTACCTACCCCTCACCGTCACATCCCATCGCTCTACATGAAGCAGTTCTGCTACATGATTCAATCCCCCTGTATACTCAGGGCACATCGTCAACATCATCTTTACATCGTAGAAATGGGGAAAATACACGCGGAGAATACTCAGAAACTCCTTCTGGGTCTCAGGCAAGTCACATCCGGTTAGGATATGAAGCAAGTAAGCAAAGTCGTAGACACCATGGAACACGACCCAAGTCATCGAGGGTGAGAGAACGAGTCCGGACATTGTGAAGAGTTCACCAAAACGACGCGGATTCACACCATTCTTTGCATGAGCGTCGAAGTTAATTCCAGCTTTTTGAAGGAGATCAATCGACTCTGAGTTGCATACATCTTCCCTGCAATTAAACAAGCGCAATACAAGCAGATACGTTAAGCTAAATCGAAAATTAAACTGCCACGACGGAACGTCTTCCGCCACCTTTCCATCCGAAGTACAGAAAGTGATACCTAGTTGGATAAGCTTCAGCTGATTGACATTCTCGCGAATGATCGAGTAGTCGGACAGCTTTCTCTGCAGGTCTTTCGAGCAGAAGCAGATCCCTGGAAATTCGGTGTCCTGCGAATAAACCCTTCCTAGAGACCCTACCATCCCAATAACTGGATATTTCGTTGCAGCTATCATGATCTGATTCATTTCCTTATCCAGATTATAACACCAGACCTCTCGTATTTCATGTTTCTGAGGGTTCGCAGTTGGGGCTAATCTCCGAGAATCCGAGGTTAACCCACTGTTTAAAGCTCGACATGAAGATTCCATTGTAGTAGCAATGATAATACCAAGAGCACTTACGATACAATGTTTCCAACCTTAGAAGGCTTTAGAATCTAGTTCTCTACAAATAGGCAAATAAGACCTATAGAAAGGTAGTCACCAAAGCTAGAAATGGTATGGTACCACTTTTTATGTATTTCCAGTTTTTGGCCCCTTTTTTCAGTTCCAATTCTTAAATGTCGGAATCTGTTTCGGAAGCCAAGCCTAAACCTGATGGGTATTTGGTTCTCGCCAATATCTCGAAGAACCATAATATCGGAAATATGGTGCGGAGTGCTTGTGCATTTGGTATGAAGGAAGTGAGGATTCGATTATTTTAGTAAGGACTAGGTCATCGTCATCGGCCAGCCCAAATTAATGCTCTACGGTTCTCATGGAACCGCTCACCACATAAAGATCCGCAAATTCGGAACGATGGAGGAGGCCAAAGCATGGTTCAAGGAAAATAACATCATTGTTTGTGGAGTTGAGATTGTGCCAGAAGCAGAGGACGTTCGCACCCACCCGTTCCGCGGAAACACTGCGATCATGATGGGCAACGAGGTATTCGGGTATTTGAAGTGTTTGTAATCACTAGGGTTCCGGAATGAATGAGAAGCAGCTGGGGATGTGTGACCATTTTGTCTATATTCCACAGTTCAGTCAGGGGACGGCATCGTTGAATGTGAATGTCGCCGCCTCTATAGTGATGCATCATTTTAGCACATGGGCAGGGTATGAAGAGGCAGAGCGAGAGAAAGACCGAGCGAAATTCGTCGTAGAGTCGTTCGTGACTGGGAAAGATAGGGAGCGGACAGAGGAGGAAATCCAGCTTTCTCAGGAGCGACGTCGACTGCGCGAAGAGAGAGAAAATGAAGATATTGACATGGAAGGTGTACTTGAGGACTAGTTGATACTCTTTTCTATTGTTTCTTTAAAACGGGTATGGAAGAGAAGGAAAAGAAGGAGGAGGAAGCTCCCCAGGAGGAGATACACGACACGGAGTGGTATTTGGATGTATTGCGTGCTACGCAAGAACTGAGGATGAAACGCTATCGCGATGTATATCTTATCGTTTCTGATGCGTTTACACCTAGATTCCTGCTTCCCTCGAGAATCCGCAGGCTTGCGTGACCAAACTGGTGCGTACATTAAAGAAAGTCAGAATGTTCCAGTTGCGGAAGCAGCGCAGACGGTTGGAGAGTTTGGAGAGTCGTTTTTGTTGCGGTTCCTGACTGCGTAGAAAGTGAGTCAAAGGATGAGTCAGAAATTGAGTCTGTAAACCAGCTGATTCAAAACCTGCAGGTTGGACATTTTCCGTCCTGGTGAGATTGTGTAGTCAATCGACATATTCTCTGTTGCGAAGTCCCTCCTTCCAACTCTGATAATGATTCCCGTGCCCAAAGTCGCGGTGTTGGAGAAGGTTGAGTGTAGAAATACCAGAAGCCGATTTCTCCCGAGCTCCAGCGTGCACAGGACTTAGTCATATCATCAAACGACGTAAAGAACTTTATCGCCTCCCAGCAAGTGATTCGCAGGTAGGGCAGGAAAGAGGCGTGCATCTCTCCTAGTATCCCTCGGTACCAGGTCGACAAAGACAATGCAGAAGAAGTTGTGAAGGATGCTGTAAGGGTTCATCGGCGTTGCTACGAGTAGATTTCGTCGTCACGCGAAGAGATTCTGCGAGACAGCAAGAAGCGTCCGATCCGTTTAGAAGACATGACGCGGAAGCAGCGGCGTGCTGCGGAATATCGAATTATGCGCGAGGCTGAGAACAAAACCTCGAAGTTTATCACCAGGTAGAGTATGTGAGAGAAGTACACAAACGTAGTTTGAAGGACAGTAAGGGAATGGGAGTGGCGAGTATTCACAGTCGGCAAGAAGCGGCTCGAAAGGCTCTAATGAGTATGGAGCTTCCCGATAAGATTCGAGGTGAGGGAGAGTGGGAAAGATAGATGAGGGATAGAGGAAGTGTTGAACAAGGACAAGGATACAGACAAAGAAAAGGACAAGGACAAGGACAAGGGAAGAGAGGGATCTACCAAGCGAGGCCAGGGAGGAAGGAAGCAGGGAACCAGCAAGAATGGGAAAAAAGATTCGAAGCAGTGGAAAAAGCCAACGAAGGGAGAGGAGAAGTCGAAGAAAGCGGACCCGTCGAAGCAAACGAAGCAGCCAATTCATCCGTCGTGGGAAGCGCAGAAGGAAAACCGAGAGAAACAACGATTGCACATCGATCTCTCGGCTCCAAAGGAAAACAAGAGTATAATATTTGAATAGTCCACTAGCTCCATGTATTTGTTGAAACAAAACGTGTAATAGAATATTTTACTGGAAGGTCGCACGAGTTGCTTTCGTTCTGTCGGGTGTTTCATACTGTCTCTACAATTTGAGGCGGATAATGGAATGCATACATCTTGAGCACTCTTTCCCACAAGATACACAAAACAAGGAACAAGTCCTAAAAACACGATGGTATTCATAATATTCTGTCCACTCCACTCGAAGCGATTGGTGAGATCCTCCTTAATACCGTTGTGCTCTTCAATCCAGATATTCTTGCGGACGGCAGTTTCGCTAAAGTTGCGACGGCAGCATCGTCCTGCCATTCTCGAGACGTTCTTTACAAACAAACGAGCAGCGTTCATCTTGTATATTGTGTAGAATCTCGATAGTAGAAAGGGAAAGTACTCCCGCGGGAATATCCGAAAAGTGGCAACCTCTTCTGTCTCCATTCACTCGTTTAGTACTTATTCATACATTTTCTAAGCAATGAAAAAGGGTTTCCGAAGCGGTCGCAAAAAGCAGTTTGCAAAGCAACGGAGTGAATATTACTTTGCCCCAGTGGACAAGGCAAATCGCGAAAAGATTTACAAGCGTCTTCTGGTAAACACGTATTTAAACAACGCCAGCGGTATGTCCGTTTTCTCAAAGCCATTTGTAGAGTTGGAGGCGGTAAAGATGGTAATCGAGGGCGAAGCTCCTGTGGAGTCCTTGGAATCGAAGCAGAAGGCTAGTAAGCCAGACGAGAAGCGTCCGTTTGCCTTTATCGAGCGTACGTGGGAAGTGAAGAATCCAACGGAGGAAGAGGTAGGTGTGAGTGATTGAGCATGTTGCCTCGATGTCAACGTCGAGCTATTCGGTAGTGGATAGTTCAAGTTGTGTTCGAGAGAGTAGTGGCAACCGCGTTTTGCATTGTTGCCAACCCGTGGTCCTTAAGGCATCCTCTGGATAGGGGTAGAGAGCATTCTCTCGTAAATCCCCTGTCGATGACGTTTTTTGCGTTAACATTTGAGGTTATCGAGTCATAACCGCGACACATACTAATCTTCTTTAGGTGGAGGCAGCGTTGAAGGCGAAAAAGGCGACCGAAGAGTTTGAGAAGGAGGAATCTGCTCGACGGAAAGCAGCTCTCGCTGAAAAGAAAAGTCAGTAGTTTGTTTTAGTTTAGCTTACTTTTGTACAATGAAATGTTTGTGAGAGAAATCCAAGTGACAGTTGTGGGAGCAGTGTTAGGTTTTAGATTACTTTTTGGATGAGTGAATTTAAACGAGTGGCACTCTACAACCTTCCTGAAGACGTCAGGAAGGAAATTTTGGAGCTATCTGTGGTGCCTAAAAAAGAAGATGGGCTTTCTACCTCTACGGAGAATGAAAATAGCCAGGATGGATTCCAAAAGGAGAATACTTTAGTTCATTTTGCGTGTTCGCTCTGTAGATTATCATTTGCCTCTTTACAGGAGCAACGCGACCACTTTCACTCTGATTCGCATCTACAAAGACTCCGTTCTCAGTACAGCGATGATAGTGAAGAAGAGGGGGAGGATGAAGATAGCAATGGCGAAGAAAAGGAAAGGGAAGAGGGTGACGAAGTGAATCTCGTAGAAGAAGAAGGCAGTCTTTTATCGCTTCAACTCTCCGACAAGCGCATAACACTGTACAAACGGTTGGTGGAGAGTGGGATGAACGACAAAGAGTTGAAGCTCTCCCAGTTGGCTTCTCATTTGGATGGTCATTTTTGCATTCTGTTGTATCGCAGTGGCTATTTCATAATGGGAATCTATGATCATGGAAAGCTGCTTATTACGCGGCAGGAAAAGCGGTATACAACGCGTCGGAAGCAAGGAGGCGCACAGCGGAAGAAGGATAATACGACTGGCAAAGCGAGGAGCATGGGAGCGCGTCTTCGCCGTCACAACGAGGCGTTAATGGAAGAGTTTGTGCGAAAGACACTGCGCGAAAACAAGGAAGAAATCATGAAGTGCAGTGCGGTGTTCATAGGTGCTACGAAGCTGAATTTGTATTGTTTATGGAGTGTGGCGATGAGTGGATAGAGGTTTATTCTTCGAGGAAGGATGTCTAGACAGGAATGCCTCGATCATTCGCAAGGTTCCGTTGTTCTATAAGCGCCCCAACTTGACCGAAATGAATCGCGTGTACCTCCAACTGGTAACAGTGACGCTCTCGCCGCTCGATCTTTCTCCATCAGAGCCAATTCCTGTGGATGTTGCGACGGTGCCAGAGCCCGAGGCAGAGATTGTTTCCGTCCCCTCTGCGAATGAGCCGATCGCAGAGCAAAAGGGGGAGGAGAAGGAGAAGGAGAAGGAGAAGGAGAAGGAGAAGGAGGGTGTTGCGGACAGCTTCAATCCTTTGCTTTTGGAAGATGCTTGTTTGATACTCGGATTTGCTGTGAGGGAATAGATGTGAATTTCTGGAAAGCGGTGAACGAGTCAGACATGGCTGCGATCCGAGTGATTCTATCGGAACGTCCTCACTACAACTATTTATGGTGCGAATCTAGAAGCGGCTTGATCGGTAGGAATGAGGACGGAGAGACACCGCTGCACGTTGCAACGCTTACAGACAACGTCGAAATGGTTCTACTTGTTGATGGGGTGGTTATTGGCAGATTACGGTCTTGCTGGAGTGTGGCAGCGATCCCACGATTCGTGACGAGTTTGAGCGGCTTCCCTATCCGCTGTGTGTTTCAAAGAACGCTCGGGAAGCCTACCGAGATTACCGCGGAGCTCATCCAGACCAATACAAGTGGGGAGAATCGGCTGTGCCTGAACCCATAACGGAGGAGCAGAAGCAGAAGCAGAAGGAAAAGCGAGCGAAAGCAAGAGCAAAAGCGAAGGCGAGAGCCAAAGAAAAGGCGAAGGAGAAGGCGAAGGTTGGAGAGACGGAAGAAGGAGATGATGGTTAGGAGAAAGAAGCTCAGGCAGAACCCGTTGTGGACGTGAAAAAGGTGAACGACTCCTTCACAGATGAGAGTAAGAGGAAGCTCGATATGAAGGAGCAGGTCAGACCGAGTCCACTGTATAAAATGTAGTTAGAGTTGTCGAATCGACTGCATCGGATCGCCTCCCGCCTACAGGTCACCTATCGAACCTTGGTGACATATCTGTCCCAAACACCCGGTTCAATGATAGAAAAGGTTCAGAATTTGGAGGTAGGTTGAGTTCATTGCCTGTTGACTGTAGGATGTGCTGAATAGTGGAAGTGTCCCTGTAGAAATAATATTGGAGAATATGATGGGTTTCTAAATCGTTTTGGCGTGTTTGTTGAAAAGAAAAAAGAGTATTGTATACCCATAATCAAAAAGTGAGATAAAGGCTTAAGTGATCAGAAATGGGAAAATAACGTTACTTCATCAGTAGATCATAAATGTCTACGAAAAAACCTATAATAATTTACATGATGCGAACAGGAAGATATGAGAAGCGATGATTTTTCATAACGACAACTTGCTGATAAATTATTATTATTACCATTCCTTTAATCGAACTTCATTTCCATCCAAACAAACAATCCAAGAAAAATCAAAATAGGGTATTCGAGCAACTCGAGAAGTAGGAATCGGCTTCACCTCTCTGAA
The DNA here is from genome assembly GCF_000151665.1 of Blastocystis hominis. NCBI lineage: Eukaryota > Bigyra > Opalinata > Blastocystidae > Blastocystis > Blastocystis hominis. Next base: position 264,775 of record NW_013171823.1, read on the forward strand.
TTCTCCAGGGACAAGATTTCCCAACGAGTAGGCGCCAAAATTGGTACGCACAAGCTTTTCCACATTCAGACCGACAAATCCCAGTAAATTCTTCACTTCATGGTACTACAAGCATAGTATGCCAAACCCATTCTCTACTTTGCCTTCCGTCACTTGAATCGTGCACCAGTGTTCCATCGCATTCGCCGATGAACGATCTAAATCACGCTTGACGAGGCACCCCTTGTACCTCTTTCCATCAATAATGTTGCTGTGACTCAAGGCCAAGACTCTGGAGTCATCCCACCTCCCGTACACTTTCGCCCGATATCGCCGAGGAATGGCATTAGACGGATGCTCCAGATATCTCGCATAATCTCCGTCATTCGTCAACAGCAACAACCCTTCTGTGTGAAAATCCAGCTGTCCCTACAACAACACAAATGGTCACTAGCGATACGACTGGCATGATGTGACATTCGAGTCCCGTTTTTCTCAATCGATCAAAGATGGTGAGACGATCTAAGCTCGAAAAGAAGCAAAGTGCATATACGCTGACTGTCCGACGTTGTAACCAGCTCTCCGTCTAATTTGTTTGCTATAATCACGCGAGTTCGCTGAATTGGAGAAAGCGGCTTATTATCGACATGAATTATGTCCTGCTGTGTGACATTGATTGCGGGCGAAGTAATAACTTTACCGTTAAGAGTGACCCGACCCATCTCGATCCAGCGCTCTGCTTCACGTCTGGAACATACACCACTTCGTGCAATTCGCTTCGCTATTCGCATCGACAATGCGGCAGCATTTGGAGGGAGCATTCTTTGCGAACCGTTATAGACTTCGAATCAAAACAAACACGAAACATGAAAAACGTATGGTACATTAAAATTACTCAACACTTTGAACAAGACTACACAGTCAGCAGAACGTTACAAAATTCTAACATGGATATATTCCATCATGTCCTCCAAAACCTTTTTCTGCTCACTCAGTCGTTTCAGTTCTTCCTGGATCAATTGAATTTCGACCTGACATTCTTCTTCCATCGCCATGGCCTCCTTCACTTGTTCCCTATCCGACACTTTTTTCGCTGCTCCTTAAACAGAATTCAATTCAATACCTTCAACTTTTTCAACATATGTTACTGTCGTTGGGGCCTTCTTTTGGAGGGCGATTCGCCTTAAAAGAGCACTACAATTTCAAACGAACGCCAAAACTCTACTCTTTATAGCGCTCACGCTTGTCTCCACTGGTATAATTGAATAAGTGGTTGAAACGAATCTTGATTTTCTCGTTCATAAAAACATGAGATGAAAATGGAGGGGTAGGACTGATATAGGTTTGTTTTGAAAGCAAATCACAGCGGGTTTGGCTCAGTTGGAAGAGCGCGGGTCTCATAATCCCGAGGTCGTGAGTTCGAGCCTCACAACCCGCATTCTTTTTTCCAGATAATGGTATCTCTTTATTGAAGCATAATGGAAGGGGAGAATGTGATATTGGTTCAGAATATTGGGGATGAAGATATGGATTTAACAAGCAAGCGATTCATTGACCTACAGGAGATCGTGAATGAGCTGTTCCCTATTATTATTATGCCAATATCTTCTGGTTATGGACTTGTTCCTACTAGCCTACTTATGGAGTCTGCTTGCTATCCCTTTATGCCAGATACCTTATAGAGTGAGCCATTCGTAGTAAGTGTTTTGTAAGAATCTTGCTACTTCCTCACAACCGATCAACCAGCTCATCTTTCTTGACAAAAGACTTTCCATTACCAATACACAGCGTCTGGATTATCTCACAATCCTTTTTTCCTTCCTTCCTGTGTTTAGAATCGAATCATCCTTTCTTCCTTCCTTCCCAAAACTCTCCGTATTATGAAAGATAAGGAACAGAATGGTGTTGGTGAATGATGTCAGAAATGAGAAGATTTGGTCGCGATCATGAAATGATCGATAATGGATGCGTAATGCAGAATGGTATTTTGTAACATAAAAAGAGAAAATGGAGGATGATGCAGGCAGTAGTGGTATTTCCGTGAGTAATTCACAAGGATCATTTCAGTGCTCAGTCAAATTCGATGATGGTTCTAAACGCGATTTGTTATGTTTGTTGCACATCCAACAGAAATGGGAATGACGATACTGTCTGTTATAGAGAACACCACTCATCATTGTTAACATTACATTACACTAATTTACCAATCTAACAAATTTCCAAAGAAAACTATCAAATATCATGTTTGAATCAATTCAATAGAATTAATTGAAAATCAAATGTACTCCTTATTAATAGTAATGAATTAATGAATTTTCAATTGTGAATGGGTTATTCATTATTAATTGTTTCTATATTATGAATTTCACAATCTTATACTGGATTCTCCATAAATTTCTATTATCAAAATATTCTAATAACAATAAAATGAAAACATGTAAAATACGATTGTAATTACTATGAACAGATAAATTAAAATGTATTAATTTTCCAACACATATTAGAATCAATTAAATACTTACAATTATTTCCCACATCTATCCCACCCACTTCGATCACTTAGTCTACATAAACAATTTCTCTCCGATTGAAGTTCCCTTAAAAATCGACATTGCTCCTTGTCACTCTCTCAATCCACCCCCACTTTTCCCTTCAAGAGAGCAGCGAGAAGAAGGAACGCACACACCACAAGTCGCTTTCCATCGAGTTCGAAACAATCAAATGGCAGGACATGCACGCTGTGAATAAAGATCTAAAAGAAGATCATGATTCGGATCCGTTATTTAATTGGATTTTTGGTTGGTTTCATTTCACCGTGTTTTTACTTTCCGCGGTATTAAGTTTTTGATTTTCAATTTTTTTTGGCCGAAGCGCTTACTATGCATCCGGTGGACATGATTACGCAGAAATAACGTGTAGAGACTAACATCTTCTGAAGATGTATATAGATCGACGTCAGGCTCAGTTCATTCCAACTATTATTATGTATTATGAATTTTATGGCAATTCCAATGTTTAGGATACAGCGAACGAGAATACTTCAACTGGTCAGAGAAAAAAAGAGGTCGACTCGGATTTAGAGAATTATTTGCGCTATAATTCTAGCAGCACTGATTTACGTTTGGATTCCGCTTCGAACCCTGACCTTGATTTTGATTGGCAAACTCCAACTTTTTCAAGATATAACCACGGAGGATCGATGGCTTCTGGATTCGATCCTTCGTTATCTTCGTTTTCCTCAACTTGTGAGGGTGTGGCAGCTCCGAGTTCGTTTTATATGCCCGATGCCTATGGCTACTCCTATCGGCCTAGAAACGGAGCCCTTGTCGATGAAGACCTGTTCATGGAGTTTCAACCTCTGTACCCGGAAACCGATATCTATCCGCTCAGTCCCATGTATGAATCGGGTCTCTGGGAGCCTCACCGCATGCGCGCGGCCTCCGAGATGATTCGTCAGCGTAATCGCACATCTTCGGTCACTGCCTCGATTCCTCGATCCTACAGCTCCGTCGACACGGAAATCTTCGCCTCCCCGTACTCCCTCTACAACCCTCTCCCCTCCACCACGCTCTCCAGTCCGGTCAGTTCCGCCGCGGACCTTCCCTCCGAGCCCGTCGATCCCTCCCCCAAGAAGCCTCAGCCCGCCCTCTCCTCCTCCACCGCCTCCTCCTCCCTGCCCTCCAGCGCTCCGCCGCGCAGCGGGCAGGCCAGCAGCGTCTCTTCGGGCGGACAGCGCAGCGGCAGCGGCAGCGTGGCCTCCGACCGGCAGCGCGGCGGCGCGGGCCGCGGACGGTCGGGAAGCCAGGCGAGCGGGGCGTCGGGGAGCCAGGCGAGCGGACGGTCGGGGAGCCAGGGGGGCGGGCACGCGAAGAAAAGGGGGAACGGCGAGGGAGAGGACGTGAATGTCGACAAATTGAGGTCGGGAGAGGACTCGCGGACGTGCGTGATGCTGCGGAACCTGCCGAACCGGTACCACATGGAGAACCTGCACAATATGCTGTACGAGGCGGTGGGCGATCACTACAACATCGTGAGTTTGCCGTTGGATTCGGACACGCACCGAAACCTGGGGTACTGTTTTGTGAAGTTTAGGTCGGTGGATGATTTGATTCGCGCGTATGAACACGTAGCGATGGGGCGGCGATGTGATGGTAGATGCAGGGGAGATCCTGGCCCTATTCAGAAAGCTTCAAGACGTGCCGTTTTTGCTATGCGAAAATCCAAAGGGAAAGTTCGACCTCTAAGTCCCAGTTGCGCTCTAAAAAACGGGTGGCTACTTATACAGTCCCTTTTGAGACTGCTAGCGAATCGTTTTATTGAAACTATTTACTTCATGGTTTGTTTTGCCCAGTAGTAGTATTTTGTTTGTTTTGATAACCGAACCTTCTCCAAGCAGGATGGACAGCCTTTTCTTGTGTAGAAACCTTCTCGATGAAATTATGAACAATCCTGACGCTGGTGCGATGAAGTTTGTCTCTGTGATTTCTAGAGCCCTTTATGACTCCTGTGCCTTGGAAGGAGTGGAATTTATTCGATTATCCCGAAATTGTGAAGAATCCAATGGATTTGTCAACTGTCAAGGTTTTCCCCGTTCTTTCAATATCAGATGTAGCAAAAGTTAACAGATAACAAGTACCCAGATGCCTACGCGTTTGCCGAGGACATGAGGTTGATCTGGAGCAATTGTATTCTCTATAACCCAGAAGGAACGGAAGTAAGGGCTGCGGGAGAGCACTTTTCGGTGCTATTCGAGGAGAAATGGAAGGCGTTACTGAACAAGCGTAGGTTCTTTCTCTCGATGAATAACAATTAGTTCCGGAAAATTGCAAGTGCTTTTGTCGGCGATTTGAGCCTTATGTGTAGAATTCCATCCAAAGAAAAGAAAACTCAATTCGCAGAAAACTTCTCGCGTTTAACCTCGGAACAAATAGAACACATTGTTACCACCTTGCAAGAGCAATGTCCAAAAGCCCTTTCCCAAGTAGAAGATGCGGAAGCGTTGTTGAAAGTGTAGGGAGAAGAAGGGCAGCTGGATATTATAATCGATTCGATTAGTGTTGGTGCTTTTTATCCACTCTTCCAGTATCAATTGGATTGTTTATCATAGAGTTGTGTGAAATAGAAGATATGGTTAGGTTATCTGTTATATTGATTTATTGATTTATTGATTTAGTTAGTTAGTAATTCACTTGTTTGTTTCCTAAAATGCTAGGTTGTTTCGTACTACATACATTTTATATTTTAAGAATAACGAAAGAAATAGAATCTCACAGGAACCCGTACAATACCATGGAGGAATCACCCTTCGATCGTTGGATCGATCCGCAGCAATCCATCGCAATCCAATCCACACGATTTTGTACAACAAATAAACAAATAGGAACTACTAATATACTCCATCATCTTCTCGCGCAATATCGTCACAACATACTCATACGAGGAAGCCAAACGGACCGTTTTCTGACCTACGATCAACAATCGGTCTCAACAATACCGCGATTACCGCCTGTAATTTCGATAACATACAGCAGTGTTTGATCGCGCCGCTTGCTCGTCACCGGGCCAATCATTTACGGATCGGGAGAACTCCACAATGCGTACTAAACATCGATGGATTGGAAGGCTCCAATACACTGCTCGACGGAATTTCCAGTCGTTGAGCGTTTGATACAGTTGCAGGGCATTGGGGATCAGCATGAACACGCAGTGCTTCCATTTCTTGAAGACGAGCTTTGTTTGGGTCTGCTTGAGAATTAATCCACACAGAAAAGTATCACAGTAGAACAACGGAGGAAGAGTACTATTAAACTGGAGGGATGAAGCAGTTGCATTCGTATAATTTGGAATTGAATTGGAGGGATTCACGCCCACAGGCACGACTTGCGGTGGGTTTTGGTTGTATGAATAGAGAGAGGAGTAAGTGTACACCGCCTGCGGCTGAACCTCTGGCGCATTGTAATAGTTTTGTGTTGTTTGCTGGACATATGTAGCGTATTGCATGTCTCTTTGGTAAAGCAGATCCAAATTATCGTTGTCTCGATGAAGCAGAGAGACCAGGAGCGAACTATTTCCCTGGGAATGCTGAGCAATCGCATCACGAACACGCAAATCTCCTTGAAATGCAAGTTGATGCAACTCCGCTGATTCCGCTTCAGTTATTTCACCAGCTGCAAACAGGAGATCGATTTCATCGTATATCACTTGCAGAGCAGTCTTGGGTGCATGCACTACCGTAGCAGTTTGATAGTTGCAGCTGAGCACATCCGACTGTTGCTGATACCCATTTTGAACTTGCAACGATCCCTGTCCTGGATCATAGCCTCTATTATTGGAATAATCATAGTTATCCAGAGTCGTGTTGTTACTGACAACAATATCTTGAGCAGAAGTATTTGCTCCCTCAACATTGTATTGATTCTCCTCGCTTCCATAGTAAGCATCTGGGGACTCGTTTGTTTCATTCTCAGACACGAAATCTTGAGTGGTTGGACCAACACCCATTGAAACAGGAGGAGGCGTGTAATTATGACTCCAACCACTGCGATAATGAGGATGCTCAGGCTGGATTAGCTTCTAAAATGGTAATCGACGATAAGCCTCACATCAGGATGCCGTTGTGACCACGGAATTGTAGAATTATCCATTCTTGTATAAAATAATGAATCAACGTGCAAAAAACGAAAACGCGTGCCATTCTCGTGTTTTCGTTGTTTGCAGGGACGTATTTATCAACTCAACTCAACATGATGATACAACGCATTCTAACAAACAAACGAATCCTCAATAGCCCGATAAAATAACATGTAAGGTGCGCACTGTAATACTTCCTGGAAACTAACTTCTCTTATGACATCGTCGTTGCAGCAAATCCATCCCCTATCGAAACGATAACAATACGCTAGATAGTGTCCATGCATCAAATCGTTTCCAATATGGCTAATTACCTACAATTCACGGCTATTCCATATTTCAACAGCAAAAAGTTCATATTTTTCATATTTTAACGTCGAAACACTTGGGTACTCCGCAATGGACAGGTTCTTTTCAAAGCGAATCGTCTTTCGAATTTTCTCCAGACTTGCGAGTTTCCGGTTATAAGTAAAACGAAGCAGATGGAGAACCAGACAGGGAGGCGACTGTTCGAAGGAATACCCCATCCCCTACCCATGAGCCGAGCGAACTGGGTTTACATCTCTCGCTCCACGCAAAAAGGCGCGCAAAGCGTCCTCCACCGAAGTAATCTACGCTTCAACCGAATTGCTGTGCGCTACTCCCGCTCCAATGATAGGAAGAGACAGCGTGATATACGATTGCATTTCGATGTGATCTCTTTTCGAGCGCAGCGCGGTCTAGCTTTCAAAAAACCTCACCGTTCTCACATTTCTGCGCAGCTGGGTTTCAAATAACGAGTTAATGAGCGAAGTGTCCATGACAGAGCGCGTTAAGAGCACGCTCCGACCTCCATTTCCCACTTCCTCCCATTCTCCATCCGAATTGTCGGTGTGGGGTATCTCAGTCAGAGATGCCACTTCTTTGGAGATTTCTTCCATCAGAAACAGAAAGAATTCCTGGACATCGGATTGCTCGCCAGCAAACATGCAATTCCGAACGGCGAATACTAAGGAATCACAGGTTCGTGACATACTCACACTCCCGTAGCTCCTGAAGATTCACGCGAGGCTTCCTTTTGTCTTCCTTCCATTTTTCCTCGGCTTTCTTCATAACCGCGATCAAGCGGAAAAGCAGAGTTAATAAAGGGAGATTGGGATTATCCACACCTTTCGATATGGAACACATATTCGAAAGTAATTTAAAGAGAGGAGGACAATGCAAAATGCACTAATAATCACAATGAAAGAGGAACAAACCTGGATAACGCTATTTTGATAACAGTTGTTGCATTCGTTAACCAGTCCAACGGTTTTGTACTCCGACATTACAGAAGAATCGGTTAGCTTGTCTTCATTTTGTAATATTGTAGTCACATCGTTAGCTACAGCAGAAATGTAGTCTCTCAATAGATTTTGAACCCCATTTACAGAAAGATTCTCTTCCTGTGATTGAAATCGAATATCGTATTCTTGGAATGCTTTTGTTTCATAACTAGCACTAATAGGAGAGACAGAATTCTCTGGTGAAGGAGGTACTTTCGGACGATTGCTTTTCAAAATATGGCTACTCCCCTTTGATAACCAAGGATTAGTAAACTTTTTGGGTGCCTCCTCTGACATAAAACAAATTTTGAAAAAAAGAGTGACAAAACAAATACACAGAGTAAACTATTCTCTTTGCATTTTTAATTCGTGGCAAGTAAGTAATGTAATATGCTCAACAAAGGACAAGGTGCGAATCAACGATGACAGATTACACTATATTGCCCACGATTGATGATTGGTATGTTTAAGAAGGGAAATTGCTTTTGGAATGTCATTTCCTCGCGTTATCGTCATGATATTACGTTAATATTGTCTAATCAATCAATCTTCACGACAATCATAAAACTAGCTATATAGAAAACTAGGAAATGGGCTGAAAGTCGATTTCAATCCGATTTTCTATATTAAATGATTTATGACCATAGTTATAAATGAACTTAGTTCCAACACAAATGATGCATAAAATACTATCTATTTTCGTTTTGTATATTATTGTATTACGTTAATAAATGTACATATAAGAGATTTAGATAGCTACTTCAAATGTGTGGTAAGTGCGATACATCGATATTCTTATTTAGATCTCTTTCTTGGAATCGATTTGAGTACTCAAAGTTGCAAAGCAACACTCCTTGATTCAACTCTTGCTGTGACGCATTCTGCTACAGTAATCTTTGAAGAAGACCTTCCACAATACAATGCGAAGGGAGGAATCTTGATACGCGAAGGTGGAGTTGTCGTTTCTCCAACTTTGATGGTATTTACGACTTGAGTCTATATTATCACTAGTGGGTAGAAGCTCTAGATCTTTTGTTTAGCAGATTGAAGGAATCTGGAGTTTCTATGAATTTGGTGACCTAATTTACATATGATTATATATATAGATTAAATCAATAAGTATAGGAGCTCAGCAACATGGTAGTGTGTACTGGAAAAAGGGTTCTCGCTCACTTTTGACAAACTTGTGTTCGAACGATTCACTTGTTAACCAATTGAAAGATGCATTTTCTATTAATGGTATATTAAATATATATGTGTATAGTTCTAAATATAGAATCTCCGATTTGGATGGATAGTAGTACTGTATCTGAATGTGCTGCCTTGGAAGAATCGATGGGAGGAAGTATGAAACTGGCTGAGATTACTGGTTCAAAGTTGATATCATCACGACTATTCCGTTACTATATAGAGCATATACACGTTTTACCGGAAATCAGATTGCTCGAATCGCGAAACTTTATCCTGAAGCGTATGAGAATACTGAACGAATTTCTTTGGTGAGTTCATTTGCCACTTCTATTTTATGTGGTGATTATGTTAATATCGATCTGAGTGATGGGAGTGGTATGAATCTATTGGATATTCGTACTCACAAATGGCATATTCCATGTCTGAATGCTTGTGCACCGAATTTATACGAACGTTTAGGAGATCCTGTTCCAACAACAACACTCGTTGGAAAAATCCATTCGTATTTTGTCGAGTATATTCTAATCATATATATATGATCTAATAATATAGAAAATATGGTTTATCTCCTTCATGTGACATTGTTTGTGGAAGTGGGGATACTCCTTGTTCGTTGGTAGGTTTGCGAATGAATCGTCCTGGTGATATTGCGATAAGTTTGGGAACAAGTAACACAGTATTTGCCCTAATGAATGAATGTAAAACTGATATCGAAGGTCATGTATTTGTAAGTCCTCTAGACGAAAGTAAATTCTGCTTTATCATTTTGTTTTTAGATACTTATATGAAACTTCTTGGATTTGCTAATGGAGACTTGCCTAGAGCGCGTGTATCCTATTGTATAAAATTGTGACATATAGACCTGCCAGCGCTATGCCAACAACGATTGGAATGTGTTTTCTCAACTTGTCGAACAATCGCCTCCTGGAAACAATGGTTTCATCTATATTGATCGTTATGTTCCTGAAATCACACCGGATAGTCGAGTTTGCGGAATATTTATGTTCAATGGAGATGGTGAAAAAGTCGACAATCTATCTCCTTGTGAATGTTGTCGTGGTATAATTGAATCTCAAGTACTATCGATGCGTCTTCATTTGGAAAAGTAGTAATTTTGACACAATGAATATGTAATAGAACGGGATTCAATCAATTTGAGCGACTGATAGTAACTGGTGGAGCATCTGTAAATCATTCTATATTACAGATAATAGCGGATGTTTTCCAGGCTGATGTATTCACAATCAATGTGAAAGATAGTGCAAGTGTTGGAGCTGGTATTCGTGGTTACATAGGATGGTTGAAAGAAACAAATCCTGCTATGTCGAATGAAACATTCTTTGATGAAAGAACGAATGATGAGAGTTTGAGAAAAGTTGCGAGTCCAAATCATGAAGTGAAGCATATATATGATGAAATGCTATTGAAATATTCAAAACTTGAGTCAAGTCTTTCCATTGTTTGAGATTAGATGATACATATTATAAATATTGTTTTTCACAAATCTATAAACTTCTTTGATCATGATGTGTAATATACGTGCTGTGTTTTTGTTAATTAAAGGATATTTAGAAATAATAGAGTTTATTGAAATTCATTTTGCTTATCGCGTAAGCTACATTATGGTAGAGGGTTTTCATAAGCTACGGATTGATAATGTAATACCAAATTGAAGGATCAAGATCGATCAGTCAACACAGAAAGTGCTATTAAGAAAATATACGGGATAATTAGTAAATGGAAAGGGTCAACAATGTGTATTAGTAATTTGAAAACATACGAACTATCATCCTACAGTCAATCATTGTTTTTCGAATTATGGGAATAATGCATAAGTACGCGAGTATATAGGGCGAAAATGTATGTAAAATATGCATATTAGACTAAGAAATCACGATACCCTATACCATAGTAACATAAAACGTAATATAATTTATATCAATATAGATTGGCTTAATGAAAGGAGTGCGTTTGACATCTTGGCATGATTATTATGTTTGAATCAAACTCAATGTCACATATTAAGGAATGAATAGTATAAGGCCTCTATACTGTTCTAGATTCCCAGTTATACCGAGTTACGCAAATCTTTGATAATTACTTCTTGATTTTGACACGATCAGCAAGAACAGGAGAAACATCTAAGAATGATTAAATTAGGAAAGTATTACTCGTAATTGATTTGGATTGAACAGTTAAAAACGGCTGGAAAATATCAACCTCTTGAAGATTGGGAATATCTATATCAAATCAGTATTTTCGATCTCAAGTACTGTCTAGTATAACATTCCGAACATCGCGGAAACTCCATCCATCAGAATAAATGGATACAAGATTTGGTAGATCTACATTCACTCATTTCTAACCATTCCAATCATACTTCGCATTACCAGTAAGCATGAATAAATGTCAATAATACCACAAAGTGAGCCTAAACCGAGTTTAATAGATTTCAGTTGCGGGAGATCTATATCAATCATTTCATTCGGATTCATAAATACTTTCGATTATTGTAATTGCGGAGAAAGCGAATGTATATTCACCTAAATAAATGGATTGTAAATTAGGAAAATCTAATCGTTCAAAAATTCTATATCAAATCAATACCTCGAATCACGAATGAACTACAAAAGAAATTGTATGAATTCCTTTCTATTGTACCAATATGAATAGATTGCAGTTGTGGTAGATTTTTCAATTCAAAGTCTCCAGCAAAATCACTGAAACTAAATTGACCAATTTCTATCGATTCTAATGATTCACAATTCAATATGTGCAATGATTTCGATTCATCAATACCATAATAATTCTTAATCTGAGTAAATGATTTTTCACCGATTTTAAGAGTTTTCAAATGATTTAATCCATCGATTTTGATCGCTTTAACTGATCCAAAACATTCATTACCGATTACGAATGATTCGATTGATTCACAATTTGCCATGTAAAATGCTTTTGGTAATTCAGTACAGAAATCTCCACCTAAATCTCTATCATCTAAAATGCTGTCATAAATATCTCTTAGATAGTTCTGAACATAAGAATTGTATTCACTTTTCTTCGAATAGGAACGTTGGAATCCATCAATTTTGATTGTTGTTACTGATCCAAAACATTCATCTTGAATTTCAATTGAAATGAGTGACTGACAGTTTGTTATGCAGAATAATTTAAACCCATTATCGCTTCTATGAATTGAATAATTATCATAATAATCATCACTCTGATCACTGAAAGAATTACTACTATATTCATCGTAATAATCTCCATATATATCCCTGTCATTATCAAAATAGTTATAGATATCTTCGAGGTATCTTTGATTAAAGGAGTTCTTGCCGATTTTGATCGTTTTCAATCGATTCAGTCCATCGATTTTGAATGTTTTCACTAATCCAAAACGATCATTGTTAGTTTCGAGTGATTCCAGATTATACAACAATGAAACATCCCATTTATTCAATAAACAATTGTCACTCAATTTCAATTGTTTGATTCCAATATTGATTGGATCTAAGCCATTTCCTTCATATTCTTTAATATCACTTTCAATCCCATTATACCACATGCATTCATTCACTAATTTCCCTGATCGATCATACAGTTTTCCACTTCCAAATCGCTTATCATCACACCAATATCCTTCATATTCAATACATCCATTATCATGATAACTCGTTCCATATCCAAATCGTTTCCAATTGATCATTATGCCCTTGTACACCAATATTCCATCATCATCATACATTTCACCATATCCAAATGGAATTCCAATTTTACCTTCGTTTTCTTTTTCTGTCAATATCAAGCCTTCAAATCGACTTCCATGATCCAAATCCACGATTCCTTCTACTACTATGGATTGTTCTTCATTATATGAAATAGCACCAAATTGATGATTTCCGAACACTTTCAACACTTTCTGCTCATTGAGTACAAATCCTTGATTCATGAATACTCCATTATCGAATTGCAATACTATGCATTCTCTATTACTCAATATGAGTGAAATCCAGCCATCGACTCTCCACTCTTCATTCAGGTATGCTTGTACATTTTGGATGATGGAACTATCAATATGATAGTCATTAATAACAGAATTGACGAAATCAGCAATGTTTTGCATGGAAAAATATGGTGCAAACATGACTTTTACAAAACACGTGATAGTACATTTTCTTATCATAAAAAAGATTATCGTAGTATTTTCTTTTTTCTAAATATGGTGTTTACTCATGAATTGAGATAGGAATTATAGGATACTTTCATGGCAGTTCATCCGCTATAATTTGCTGTGTTTTCCTACATTTATTAATTTTCAACCTAGCGATATTTTAGTAATAAATAAGAAATGTATGATAAGCATATCAGGACTATTATTTAAAACTACAGTAAAAAATACATCCAGCATTGTGTTGTATATAAATAACATTATCATAGGAAAATGCATTTAGTACTTTTATCAAAAAGGAGGAAAAACGGTAGTATTGTTTTTTAGATTATACTTGATAAAGGCACATGAAGCTGGTTTCGCAATGCGATATAATATATATTTGGCTACTTGTAAGAAAAGAAATCAAATCACGTGATCCAATTTAAATTTTGATTGACATATTATAGTTCATTTACCTGTAATTGTATCTCACATAGTACCTACGTTTTAGACATTATGTGAGAATCATATGCTGTTCAATAAATACTAATAATAAATATAAATGCAAAAGAATGGGGGTAACTATTCGTCATATGTATTATTACATAGCGATAATAGCTTCTATGATTGTATCATTTTACTTTAATTATAGTATCAACATATCACGTGCATCTCTAAGTAGATTACAATAAGAAAGTCACACAATTACCACACTTTGATAGGATCTGTCGTATTCAAATTATGGAGTTTGAATTATACTCGAAGCATTTTATGCTTTTTGAACATAGATAAGGACAGACATGTGTAGACATCATTTAAGAAACGTGGCTTGCTTAATTATAACGCTTATTTTGTCATTGCTTTGTAGATCATATAATGGATAATTACTTCAATAAGGAAATATGATAATAAAAATGCTAAATATAGCTATTTTTAAAAAAGATATCGATAGCATTCATAATAAAGGTTAACAAGAATATTCATGAAGTCAAAAATAAATTGTTCTGTCTCAAGCTATAAACGTTATCTGTAAGCTATATTTCAGAACAACGAATATACTAACCTTATAAAATTACATATCGATAATAAACAGATGTATTATTCAACTGTAGAGAAAGCTTTTACTGAAACGTATCATTACCTAAAGACTAATATGGTGAAAAGAGAACCACTATTCGACACAAGATTCTACAAAGAACTTGAGTATTGTTCGAAAAAAGAGAATACTATATGATGTTTCATTTGATGATTGTGAAATAGGATAATTATTGATGTACCCTTACAGATAATAGTAAACAAAAACAATTATGATAAACTTAGTTTTTGCTACATGCAGTAGCACAGATATTTATCAATTTCTTTTGTTTGTGATGGTATTTTCCAGAAAATCATAAATGATATTACTAATAATAATGAACTATAATGAATTTGTCATATTGCTTTTTGCATAAACGGTGCTAGCTCATATACATTCTTATTTCAGCTCGTTATTTGTGTAAATTAGTAAATAATTAAACTAACTACTAGAAAAATGTTTGAATTTGAATTCTATTCTATGCAGCTTTTTATTAAAGAACTGTGTCTCCAAAGCCGATTACCTTTTTCCCCTGTTTTTTTCGATGCAAAACACTGTTGATTTTGTCAATTCTGCATGTAATAATTATTATATTGATAGTTCAATTATACAGAATACACAAGCATGCCTGAATGTACAGTGGGAAGCTGATAAATGGATTTCACTCCTATCGAGTAACAGAGAATGCATAGTATTGAAATACAATATTGGAGTATTCATTAATCAAGGATTTGTGGTCAATAATGAGAAAGTACTCAAAGTGTTAGGAAAGCATCAAACTGGTAACAATTCAAATAATGACGGAGTCACTACTAAAGGAATCGTGGATTTGGATCATGGAAGTCGATATGAAGGATTGGTGTTGACAGAAAATGAAGGGAAAGTAATAAATGGAATTCTATTTGATAATGGAACGAGTTATCATAATAATGGTTTGGTAGAATATGAAGGATACTGGTATGATAACAAGCGATTTGGAAATGGGAAAGTGTATGTTTGATATGGTAAATTAGTGAATAAATGTAAATGGTATAATGGAATTGAATGTGAAGAATATGAAGAAGATGGCTCAGAACCAACGAATATCGGAATGAAACATTTGAAACTGAGTGACAATTGAGTATTAGTTAATTGAGTTGTTTCTTGGTCGTTTAAAAAAGGAATCACTTGAAATTAACAATGATAGTATTG